>NC_036858.1:48745327-48790801 GCF_002910315.2 Salvelinus sp. IW2-2015
GATGTTGATCTGCAATAGTATTGTGAAAAGACAGGACAGGAACACATCAGTCTCCAATGCACCATCTGACAAGTTGTTCTTTCTCTCTCAGTGTATTTCTCGGACTCACACAATCACACTCATACATAAATCCATAATGTATACTATAAATAATAACCAGTCCTTAATACAAAGAATGTATAATCTTAATTCTTAGACAATAGAACCATACCTGCAATAGTATTGTGAAAAGACAGGACAGGAACACATCAGTCTCCAATGCACCATCTGACAAGTTGTTCTACACAGGAGCATGAAGAAAGGTAAAACACATATCCTGTCTCACATCCCCAATACATTGCTAGGTGCTTTCAGTGTTGACAGTACCAAAATACACAACTCATGTACAAAAACACTGCAACATAAACAAGTTACAACGTGAAATCGCCTCTATTCCATTCAGCCCGTAGAGGACAAAACGACATCTCCCATAATGCAACGCTACAGCATTAACCTTGGATGTTTTATTTATTTCACATTATGGACTTCTACAAAAGGAGTAATCTGGAACACATACCTTTCTCTCTCAGTGTTTTCTCGGACTGAGGAGAACGGGAGCTATGGGTAGTACCAGGGTGTTAGTAGGTGACACAAGCACCCAGATGAAATAAATACATTTAATGAAACAAAACCTGAATATGTTAACATCATTCAGCTACTGTAGCTGCCTACCTAACGTCAACAGGCAGCACCAGTAGTGCAACAATTAAAAATAGACACCAAAAGTAAAGTTCCTGTTGATCATAGCGATCTGACTCCCCCTTCTGTCTGAACTTGGAATATTCCTGTTCGCAGGCTTTGGCCACTGACCCTCAACCTGGTTGTTCTGTTCTGCGTTATGTATCTTTCTAATTATTTGAAGTTTGATGGATAAACCATTTGAACTCTCCTACAAACAGACAGATCAACATCAACTGTTCAGAGGAGACTGCGTGAATCAGGCCTTCATGGTGGAATTGCTGCAAAGAACAACTGCTAAAGGACACCAATAAGAAGAAGACACTTCTTGGGCCAAGAAACACGAGCAATGGACATTAGACCGGTGGAAATCTGTCCTTTGGTCTGAGGAGTCCAAATTTTAGATTTATGGTTCCAACCGCCGTGTCTTTGGGAGACACAGAGTAGGTGAATGGATGACCTCTGCATATGTGGTTCCCACCGTGAAGCATGGAGGAGAAAGTGATGATGTTGGGGATTTATTTTTTATTTATTTCACCTTTATTTAACCAGGTAGGCTAGTTGAGAACAAGTTCTCATTTGCAACTGCGACCTGGCCAAGATAAAGCATAGCAGTGTGAAACAGACAACACAGAGTTACACATGAGTAAACAATAAACAAGTCAATAACATGGTAGAAAAAAGAGAATCTATATACAATGTGTGCAAAAGGCATGAGGTAGGCAATAAATCGAATAATTACAATTTAGCAGATTAACACTGGAGTGATAAATCAATCAGATGATCATGTGCAAGAAAAGATACTGGTGTGCAAAAGAGCAGAAAAGTAAATAAATAAAAGCAGTATGGGGGTGAGGTAGGTAAATTGGGTGGGTAGTTTACAGATGGACTATGTACAGCTGCAGCGATCGGTTAGCTGCTCGGATAGCAGATTTTTAAAGTTGTTGAGGGAGATAAAAGTCTCCAACTTCAGAGATTTTTGCAATTCGTTCCAGTCGCAGGCAGCAGAGAACTGGAAGGAAAGGCGTCCAAATGAGGTTTTAGCTTTAGGGATGATCAGTGAGATACACCTGCTGGAGCGCGTGCACGGGGTGGGTTAGCCATCGTGACCAGTGAACTGAGATAAGGCGGCACTTACCTAGCATAGCCTTGTAGATTATGCTTGCTGGTGACACTGTCTGTGATTTATTTAGAATTCAAGGGCACCAGCATGGCTACCACAGCATTCTGCAGAGACAGGCCCTCCCATCTGGTTTGCGCTTAGTGAGCCCTACCATTTGTTTTTCCACAGGACAATGACCCAAATCACACCTCCAGGCTGTTGTAAGGTCTATTTTACCAAGGAGAGTGATGGAGTGGACTGCATCAGATGACCTGGCCTCCACCAATCACCCGACCTCAACCCAATTGAGATGGTTTGTGATGAGTTGGAATCTGCAGAGTGAAGGAACAGCAGCCAACAATTGCTCAGCATATGTGAAACTCCTTCCAGACTGTTGGAAAAGCATTCCAGGTAAAGCTGGTTAGAGAATGCCAAGAGTGTGCCAAGAGTGTGCAAAGCAGTCATCAAGACAAAGCGTTGGCTACCTGAAGAATCTTAAATATATATTTAGAATTGTTTAACACTTTTTTTGGTTACTACATGATTCCATATGTGTTAATTAATAGTTTTGATGTTCTTCAATATTATTCTACATGTAGAAAATAGTAGGAAAAAAAGACACCCAAAAAAAAAAAACCTGGAAGGTGTCCCAAAACTCTTTGACTGGTACTGTGTATATATATTTGGGGCGGCAGGTAGCCTGAGTTGGTGGGTCAGTAACCGAAAGGTTGCTGGATCGAATCCCGAGCTGACAGGGGTAAAACTTGTCATTCTGCCAATGAAACAGGCAGTAACCCACTGTTCCCCGGCAGGCCGTTATTTGTAATAAGAATTTGTTCTCAACTGACTTGCCTACTTAAAATAAAAGGTTAACATTTTAAAAATGTTTTAAAATGTATAAACTAAGCAATAAAAAAGAAACGTGCCTTTTTCAGGATCGTGTCTTTCAAAGAGATAATTCATAAAATCCAAATAACTTCACAGATCTTCATTGTAAAGGGTTTAAACACTGTTTCCCATGCTTGTTCAATGAACCATAAAACAATTATTAACATGCACCTGTGGAACGGTCGATAAACACTAACAGCTTACAGACGGTAGGCAATTAAGGTCACAGTTATGAAAACTTAGGACACTAAGACGTACTTCTACTGACTGAAAAACACCAAAAGACAGATGCCCAGGGTCCCTGCTCATCTGCGTGAACGTGCCTTAGGCATGCTGCAAGGAGGCTTGAGGACTGCAGATATGGCCAGGGCAATAAATTGCAATGTCATATTGTAAGATGAGTAAGAGAGCGCTACAGGGAGACAGGACGACAGCTGATCGTAAAGCCTAAAAGACAGCCGTGGTGTCGCTCTTCATTTCTTGGTTCTCCTGTGGTACATAAGAAACCCGCTACATGTTACTTATTTTCCACCATAATTTGCAAATAAATTCATTAAAAATCCTACAATGTGATTTTCTGGATTTTTTTTCTCTCATTTTGTCTGTCATAGTTGAAGTGTACCTATGATGAAAATTACAGGCCTCTCTCATCTTTTTAAGTGGGACAACTTGCACAATTGGTGGCTGACTAAATACTTTTTTGCCCCACTGTAGCTGCTGGAGCGCGTGTTACGGGTGGGTGCTGCTATGGTGACCAGTGAGCTGAGATAAGGCAGGGCCTTACCTAGCAGAAACTTGTAGATGACCTGGAAGCCAGTGGGTTTGGCGGCGAGTATGAAGCAAGGGCCAGCCAACGAGAGCGTACTGGTCGCAGTGGTGGGTAGTATATGGGGCTTTGGTGACAAAACGGATGGCACTGTTATAGACTGCATCCAATTTGTTGAGTAGAGTGTTGGAGGCTATTTTGTAAATGACATCGCCAAAGTCGAGGATCGGTAGGATGGTCAGTTCTACGAGGGTATGTTTGGCAGCATGAGTGAAGGATGCTTTGTTACGACATAGGAAGCGGATTCTAGATTTAATTTTGGATTGAAGATACATAATGTGAGTCTGGAAGGAGAGTTTACAGTCTAACCGGACACCTAGGTATTTGTAGTTGTCCACATATTCTAAGTCAGAACCGTCCAGAGTAGTGATGCTGGACGGGCGGGCAGGTGCGGGCAGCGATCGGTTGAAGAGCATGCATTTAGTTTTACTTGCATTTAAGAGCAGTTAGAGGCCACGGAAGGAGAGTTGTATGGCATTGAAGCTCGTCTTGAGGTTTCTTAACACAGTGTCCAAAGAAGGGCCAGAGGTATATAGAATGGTGTCGTCTGCATAGAGGTGGATCAGAGAATCACCAGCAGCAAGAGCGACATCGTTGATATATACAGAGAAAAGAGTCGGCCCGAGAATTGAACCCTGTGGCACCCCCATAGAGACTGCCAGAGGTCCGGACAACTGGCCCTCCGATTTGACACACTGAACTCTATCAGAGAAGTAGTTGGTTAACCAGGCGAGGCAATCACTTGAGAAACCAAGGCTGTTGAGTCTGCCGATAAGAATGTGGTGACAGATTTGAAAGCCTTGGCCAGGTTGATGAATACGCCTGCACGGTAATGTCTCTTCGATGGCGGTTATTAATGGCTTGTCAAAGTCGTTCTCCTCCTCAGACGAGGAGCAGCTGATCGGACCAAGATGCGGATTGATAATTGTACATGTTTAATGTAAATAACAAGAAACACTACAACCTACAAAACAACAAACACGTGACATACCTCAAAACAGTCCTGTGTGGTCCAAACACTGACACAGGAAACAAACACCCACAAAAGCCTACTGCTATGGCTACCTTAAATATGGCTCCCAATCAGAGACAAATGAATGACAGCTGTCTCTGATTGAGACCCAATCTAGGCAGCCTAGACATAACTAGACAACCTACCAAACACTATCCCATACACATACACACCACCTAGACTAACCAAACACACACAACATACAATGCCCACCCCAACTCACGCCCTGACCAACTAAACATAATCAATAACATAAAAATAGGTCAGGAACGTGACATAACCCCCCCCTCAAGGTGCGTACTCCGAACGCACCACCAAAAGTCTAGGGGAGGGTCTGGGTGGGCATCTGTCCACGGTGGTGGCTCCGGCTCTGGACGCTGTCCCCACACCACCATAGTCACTCCCCGCTTCCGTATCCCCCACCCAATGACCACCCTCCAACTAAACCCACCTAACTGAAGGGGCAGCATCGGGATAAGGGGCAGCACCGGGATAAGGGGCAGCACACGGGATAGGGACGGCAGCTCCGGGCTGAGGGACGGCAAGCTCCGGGCTTGAGGGACGGCAGCTCCGGACTGGCGGCGGATCCTGGCCTGGGCTGCGCGGATCTGGCTGGCTGACGGCTCTGGCCGGTCATGGCTGGCTGACGGCTCTGGCTGGTCATGGCTGGCTGACGGCTCTGGCTGGTCATGGCTGGCTGACGCTCTGGCTGGTCAGATCTGGCGAAGCCTCTGGCTGATCCGGTCTGCGGAAGGCTGGCTGATCGCTGCAAGCTCTTCCGTCTGGCGGAAGGCTCTGGCTGATCCGGTCTGGCGGAAGGCTCTGGCTGATCCGGTCTGGCCGGAAGGTCTGGCTGATCCGGTCTGGCGGAAGTCTGGCTGACGATCCGGTTACTGGCGGAAGGCTCTAGGCGGCTCCTGTCTGGCGGACGCTCTAGCGGCTCCTGTCTGGCGACGGCTCTGTAGGCTCATGGCAACGGGCGGCTTTGCAGGCTCATGGCAGACGGGCGGCTTTGCAGGCTCATGCAGACGGACAGTTTCAAACGGCGTTGGGCAGAACGGGCAGTTCAGGCGCCGCTGGCAGCACGGGCAGTTCAGGCGCCGCTGGGCAGACGCGGCAGTTCAGGCGCCCGTGGGCAGACGGGCAGTTCAGGCGCCGCTGGCGACGGGCAGTTCAGGCGCCGCTGGGCAGACGGGCAGTTCAGAGCGCCGCTGGCAGACGGCAAGACTCTGGCCGCTGAGACGCACTGTAGGCCTGGTGCGTGGTACGGACTGGAGGTACCGGCTAGGACACGCACCTTCAAGGCTAGTGCGGGGAACAACAACAGGGCACACTGGACTCTCGTGCGCACCTCTAGGCCTGGTGCGTGGTAACCGGAAGCTGGAGGTACGGGCTGAGGGCACGCACCTTAGGGCGAGTGCGGGGGAAAAGGAACAGTTGCGTACCGGGCTCTGGAGACGCACAGGGAGGCTTGGTGCGTGTGCCGGAACTGGAGGCACTGGGCTGGGACACGCACATATGGGAGAGTGCGTGGAGAGAACAGGGCTCTGGAGATTGCACTGGAAGCCTGGTGCGTGGTGTAGGCACTGGTGGTACTGAGCTGGGTGGGAAGGTGGCGCCGGATATACCGGACCGTGAGGAGGACACGTGCTCTTGAGCACCGAGCTCCCCAACCCTACAGGTTGAATGGTCCCGTAGCCCTGCCAGTGCGGCGAGGTGGAATAGCCCGCACTGGGCTATGCAGGCGAACCGGGGACACCACCTGTAAGGCTGGTGCCATGTACGCCGGCCCGAGGAGACGTACTGGAGACCAGATACGTTGGGCCGGCTTATGGCACTCGGCTCGATGCCCAACCTAGCCCTCCCAGTGCGGCAAGGTGGAATAGCCCGCACTGGGCTAAGCACGCGTACTGGGGACACCGTGCGCTTTACCGCATAACAGGTGTCTGACCAGTACGACGCCCTCTCACTCCACGGCAAGCCCGGGGAGTTGGCTCAGGTATCCTACCCGGCTTCGCCACACTCCCCTTTAGCCCCCCCCCAAGAAATTTTTGGGTGAGCCTCTCGGGCTTCCAGCCTCTCTACGTGCTGCCTCCTCATACCAGCGCTCCTGGGCTGTGGCTGCCTCCTTCTCCTCCCGAGAGCGGCGATTCTCTCCACTTTAGCCCAGGGTCCTTCTCCATTGAAAATTTGCTCCCAACTCCATTCCTCCTCTCTCCATTGCTTTAGTTCTTGCCCTCCTTCCTCAATCCGCTTGGTCCTGTTGTGGTGGGTGTTTCTGTAATGGCTGTCAAAGTCGTTCTCCTCCTCAGACGAGGAGGAGCATGGATCGGACCAAGATGCGGATTGCTATTGTCGCAATTTTTAATGTAAATAACAAGAAAACACTACAAACTACAAAACAACAAACGTGACATACCTCAAAACAGTCCTGTGTGGTCCAAACACTGACACAGGAAACAAACACCCACAAAAGCCTACTGCCTATGGCTACCTTAAATATGGCTCCCAATCAGAGACAAATGAATGACAGCTGTCTCTGATTGAGACCCAATCTAGGCAGCCATAGACATAACTAGACAACCTAACAAACACTATCCCATACACATACAACACCCATAGACTAACCAAACACACACAACATACAATGCCCACCCCAACTCACGCCCTGACCAACTAAACATAATCAAAATAACATAAAAATAGGTCAGGAACGTGACAGGTTATGATATCATTTAGGACCTTGAGCGTGGCTGAGGTGCACCCATGACCAGCTCTGAAACCAGATTGCGTAGCGGAGAAGGTACGGTGGGATTCGAAATTGTCGGTAATCTGTTTGTTAACTTGGCTTTTGAAGACCTTAGAAAGGCAGGGTAGGATAGATATAGGTCTATAGCAGTTTGGGTCTAGAGTGTCTCCCCCTATGAAGAGGGGGATGACCGCGGCAGCTTTCCAATCTTTGGGAATCTCAGACGATACGAAAGAGAGGTTGAACAGGCTAGTAATAGGGGTTGCAACAATTTCGGTAGATACTTTTAGAAAGAGAGGGTCCAGATTGTTTAGCCCGGCTGATTTGTAGAGGTCCAGATTTTGCAGCTCTTTCAGGACATCAGCTATCTGGATTTGGGTGAAGGAGAAATGGGGGAGGCTTGGGCGAGTTGCTCTGGGGGGTGCAGGGCTGTTGATCGGGGTAGGGGTAGCCAGGTGGAAAGCATGGCCAGCCTTAGAAAAATACTTCTTGAAATTCTCAGTTATAGTGTATTTATCGGTGGTGACTGATTTTCTGCTTGAAAAAGCTAGCCTTAGCTTTCCTAACTGCCTAAATGTGTTGGTTTTAGAAGATATCAAGGTCTGCATTTATGTTCCTTGTACTTGATCGCATCACATTAACAACTTGATGTTCAGAATCAAATATTTATATCTCTGACATTTTACTAATTCATTATTAATATTTAATTTGGTTAAGGAGGAATCTTAATGTCAGATATCATTACTGGACTTCAAAGGATTGTCTGGACAGAAGAGAAGCAATCAAGTATTACCCAAGCCATTTGGGACTGATTAGTATTGGTTGATTGATTGTTGTGGATTAGTTGTTGGATTGGGCTACAAACCATTCCCTCTAAATTTGTATTACTGGTGAGGCTTGTATTCATGTCATCAAACTTTTCCAGCTCCCACCATCTCTTAGGGCCAGTATTTCATTTCTGACCACATGAGCTGACCAACAAAAACTCTGGTTCCTGTACGTTCAGGAGTTTTTCCGGGTCAGGTCATGTTGTCATGAAAAACTCTTGTCCCTGGCCTAGTGATAAATTGCGTAGCGTAAATGGACCACCCTTTAATAAAAGCTTTCTCTGTGATGATTGGAGGCTGTGAAGATCACATGATTCCTCTCTGAGGCCACGGTTGAGTGGAACTGTGAAATTCAATTAGCGAGCAGACATGTGATGGTGATAAAAGAACCAAGAACTAGAGCGATGAGTCTTGGCATAGCCTCTCTCTCTCTCTCTCTCTCTCTCTCTCTTTTCTTTCTCTCTCCCACTCTGGGTTTTAGTTATCCCCATAAGAACTTCCCTTGAGGACAAAGGAACCCAGTCACACGGCCTAATATAATAGAGGGACTGGCTGTCCCTGCGTTGTGTGATGAAATGAGCGGGGATAAAGAGGGCAATGACGTAAAGCTGTGTTTTAAAACACGCGGTCTGTCCCTGATGAGATTAACTTTCTGTGCCACCGCCTTTACTTGTTATGAATCACTTCATAACAAGCGCTTGATGTCTCCTCGCACCTATCAAGAGCCATTTCATGGTACCGCTCTGTGTGTTGACATTTGTGACCCCATTTCAGTGACACCAAAAGTAACCCAAGTGCTAACTGCCTTGACGACTGACACTTTGTCAGACAGTCAGAGTGGACTGGACTGCCTTGAGGGTGATGCACTACTCCATGCCATTCTTGTGGAAGACCGTGCCAGAAAGTATTGCTGCTAATATGCTTATTTCCATCAGCCCAATTGACAGCACTCATCCAGTAACTTGACAATGAGTGCCAATGAAAATGAGGCAGCACCTGTCACTGAGTAGTGTGGGTTTGTGAGTGTGGGTGTGTGTGTGTGGCTGGGCAGTTAATGCCAGGAAATAAAGTTGGTGTAGCAGCCTGTCACACCTACACCTCCTCTCCCCATACCAACCTGTCAGGCTGCCTCATCGATGTGTTGAAAGAATGAGACTTAGAGACACAGAGCCAGATGTGGTTGTTGGAGGACAGGGGTGGATATTGTGTTGTCCATTTAGTTTCGGGTCAAATGGGTGCAGTGTGTGTGACACTGTGTGGTGATGAGAAAAACACTGTGTGTGTGTGAGAGAGACACTATGATAATGGGGAATACAATGTGTGGACACCACTCTTCTATCTGATGGTTACCGTTTGAGCCAGTGTCTGTCGTAGGTGCTTGAATCCGTTACCTGTTTTAATATCACATTTGACACCTGAGGTGTGAGGAGCTACTGTGGCTATGAGGCGTGAGGAGAATAAATACTAACGTTATGTGATCGTTTTAGTGCAACAGACAAGAGTCACCTCCCTCTTCGGATAAACAATGTCATTGAGACTAACAAGTCACGGCTGTATTAGTAAGGAGACATTTGACAGGTGTCCTCCTTGTCAACACCACGCTCGACTTCAATTTTCACATCATGTCTAAAATATTTTTTTATACGTTAATACTCGGCTGTGTTGTTGTTTCTGATTGCAAGTGAGAGGTATGGGGCCTGTGTATCCTGTTCAGTCTCATCACATGAAGTAGGCCTATACTGTAGTGGTACTCAGATCAAGTTGGATGCCAAAGATGTACACACACACTGATTTAGTGCCTGTTCTTGTCCAATCTGTTCTAACGAGTCCTGCACATCTTGTGAGGATTGCAGTCATAATAGCTTATAGCTCAAAGTGAGTCATTGGGTCATAATAGCTTATAGCTCAAAGTGAGTCATTGGGTCATAATAGCTTATAGCTCACAGTGAGTCATGGGTCATAATAGCTTATAGCTCAAAGTGAGTCATTGGGTCATAATAGCTTATAGCTCAAAGTGAGTCATTGGGTCATAATAGCTTATAAGCTCAAAGTGAGTCATTGGGTCATAATAGCTTATAGCTCAAAGTGAGTCTTGGGTCATAATAGCTTATGCTCAAAGTGAGTCATTGGGTCATAATAGCTATAGTCAAAGTGAGTCATTGGGTCATAATAGCTTATAGCTCAAAGTGAGTCATTGGGTCAAATAGCTATAGCTCAAAGTGAGTCATTGGGTCATAATAGCTTATAAGCTCAAAGTGAGTCATTGGGTCATAAAGAGCTTATAGCTCAAAGTGAGTCATTGGGTCATAATAGCTTATAGACTCAACGTGAGTCATTGGGTCATAATAGCTTATAGCTCAAAGTGAGTCATTGGGTCATAATAGCTTATAGCTCCAACCGTTCAAAAGTTAGAGCCATATTTGTAGGAAGAAAACAGAAACCACTCTGTCACAACCACATTTAGCGGATATCGGAGGTTACTCACAGAACCGCTGTTTTCTAAACCAGGGTTTCCCCAAATTCTGTCCTCGGGACCCCAAGGTTGCAAGTTTTGGTTTTTGTCCTAACACTACACAGCTGATTCAAATAATCAAAGCTTGATGATTGGTTATTTGAAAACAAAACTTGCAACCTTGGGGTCCCGTACGTACGTACGTACGTACGTACGTACGTACGTACATACATACATACATACATACATACATACATACATACATACATACATACATACAGTTGAAGTCGGAAGTTTACATACAGTTGAAGTCATTAAAACTCGTTTTTCAACCACTCCACAAATTTCTTGTTAACAAACTATAGTTTTGGCATGTCAGTTAGGACATCTACTTTGTGCATGACGCATGTCATTTTTCCAATAATTGTTTACGGACAGATTATTTCATTTATAATTCACTGTATCACAATTCCAGTGGGTCAGAAGTTTACATACACTAAGTTGACTGTGCCTTTAAACAGCTTGGAAAATTCAAGAAAATTATTTCATGGCTTTAGAAGCTTCTGATAGGCTAATTGACATCATTTGAGTCAATTGGAGGTGCACCTGTGGATGTATTTCAAGGCCTACCTTCAAACTCAGTGCCTCTTTGCTTGACATCATGGGAAAATCAAAAGAAATCAGCCAAGACCTCAGACAAAAAATTGTAGACCTCCACAAGTCTGGTTCATCCTTGGGAGCAATTTCCAAACGCCTGAAGGTACCACGTTCATCTGTACAAACGATAGTACGCAAGTATAAACACCATGGGACCACGCAGCCGTTCACATCGCTCTGGAAGGAGACGCATTCTGTCTCCTAGAGAGGAACGTACTTTGGTGCGAAAAGTGCAAATCAATCCCAGAACAACAGCAAAGGACCTTGTGAAGATGCTGGAGGAAACAGGTACAAAAGTACCTATATCCACAGTAAAACGAGTCCTATATCGACATAACCTGAAAGGCCGCTCAGCAAGGAAGAAGSCACTGCTCCAAAMCMMCMWWAAAAAAGCCAGACTACGGTTTGCAACTGCACATGGGGACAAACATTGTACTTTTTGGAGAAATGTCCTCTGGTCTGATGAAACAAAAATAGAACTGTTTGGCCATAATGRCCATCGTTATGTTTGGAGGAAAAACGGGAGGCTTGCAAGCCGAAGAACACCATCCCAACAGTGAAGCACGGGGGTGGCAGCATCATGTTGTGGAGGTGCTTTGCTGCAGGAGGGACTGATGCACTTCACAAAATAGATGCCATCATGGGGGAGGAAAATTATGTGGATATACTGAAGCAGCATATCAAGACATCAGTCAGGAAGTTAAAGCTTGGTCGCAAATGTGTCTTCCAAATGGACAATGAACCCAAGCATGCTTCCAAAGTTGTGGCAAAATGGCTTGAGGACAACAAAGTCAAGGTATTGGAGTGGCCATGACAAAGCCCTGACCTCAATCCTATAGAAAATTTGTGGGCAGATCTGAAAAAGTGTGTGCGAGCAAGGAGGCCTACAAACCTGACTCAGTTACACCAGCTCTGTCAGGAGGAATGGGCCAAAATTCACCCAACTTACTGTGGGAAGCTTGTGGAACGCTACTCTAAACATTTGACCCAAGTTAAACAGTTTAAAGGCAACGCTACCAAATACTAATTGAGTGTATGTAAACTCTGACCCACTGGGAATGTGATGAAAGAAATAAAAGCTGAATCATTCTCTCAACAATTTTTCTGACATTTCACATTCTTAAAATAAAGTGGTGATCCTAACTGACCTAAGACAGGGAATTTTTACGAGGAATGAATGTCAGGAATTGTGAAAAACTGAGTTTAAATGTATTTGGCTAAGGTGTATGTAAACTTCCGACTTCAACTGTATATATACAATGAAATAATATGTTTTGGAGTGGCGGCAACGATTTTGCAATGATCCAATGCTGCTGTTCCCATAGAAATATACTTATGAGAATCATCTGTAGTAGCTGGACTCTGAGGATTATCCCCCCCCCCCCCACTTACTCAAAGCTGTAGAGAGAGATGAGCCCACATGAAGCTTTTGCATTGCAGATGAACCCTCCTCCACCTGTGTGTGTAGACTTAAGGCTGCTAAGGCTACAGTGCGTCAGCCATGGCAGCCGTTTTGCATTTTAATGACAAATCAAGTACGCTAACTTGCACCAAAGTGCTCTAAATGTCGCCCGGCCTGTCAAAATGAGATGTAAGTAGTCGGATGAAAACAGAACAAAGAAGACAAAGTAGGGAGGGGACCCCCGGTTTCAACTAAGAAATGAAATAAAACCTTGTATGGCCTGTCATCCATGTCGTTTTATATTCATATCTAAAGCACATTATGGTATTACTCCGCCACGCGTCTCACTCATCTGTCTCTCTTAATTCGTCACAGGCGGCGTTCCTTCTTTCAAGTCCCCGTATGTCAACAGGGAGAGGGGCCTGCTAATTGACAAATGAGTGTCACAGACATGAAGTTGTCCTTTTCCATCAGAGCTAGGTAGAAGCTGGGTGTTTGATACAGAACCAGAGAGGGGAGAATATTATTGGYGTAAGCCCAGTAAGGGGCATCAGACTGGGGCTGAAATGAGAAGTGACAATGGGGAGAGCGAGGCTGTCATTGTCTTGGCTGAGTGTTCAATCTGCAGAGATGCCAGTATGCAGATAAAGTGTCAGTTAGGGGGGGTGGAGAGAATATGAAAAAACGTCTAAAGTCTTCAAATCATTTAACTGAGAGTGTGTGTGTGTACATGCAACCGTGTGTGTGTGCCTTGCCGCTGGATCGTATATATTTCATATCTGGTCTATCAGTCCCATTTAGGAGTAATATTTTGGATAACCGGGTGTGTATCTCATTAATTAGGGCAAATAGAGTCTTCCTCCAAACAGATTTAAAACAGAGATGAGAGCGACACTGCCRGCCGACCAGGAAGTATTATATTTATATCAGGAGCTATATGCAATTTCACATCAATTCTGTTCTATTGAAAACACCCCTTTTTAATTTTCATTGGAACAATTTCCACAGTGATGGACTACTCAGGGGATAGTGCAGAGATGGAAGGAGAGAAAATGGAGAGAAAAATAGGACTAGATGGAATTGATACTGAATGGATGTRATGAATTGGTTGCTGTTTTCCCCATCTCGCCAATTTGAATGCGTTTCCTTGTTTGTCTTTGTGCATCTTTGTCCAGTAATGACAACGTGAAATCTCATGGTAGTTGATGAAACACTGTGATATCTTATATGAGGAAATAACAGTAACAGGAAGAGCTTTGTTAACACTTTAAACTGAGTTGACCTTGGTTATTCTCTGAATACTTACGCAACCAACATGCAATGAAAGGAAAATAAAGAAATTGTTTCAAATTAGCTACTCATAGATTAAAATGCAATTAAAACAAGAAATAATATTTCAAATAGCATGTAAGTATATCTGTAACTTTATTTGTACAACTTATTGTCAACCCAATGAGTCTCACCACGACCTCTAACCCCTTTTAAACATTGTGTGTTTGAGCTAGACTTATGGGCTGTACCATTGGTCTGTGTGATTAACGGGGGCTGAGCTAGAGGAGTGTTTGTGAGACGGGGCGCATCCAGAAGGGGCCCAGGGGCGGGTCTTTTTACAAAAACGTCTGTAGAGCCTAATGGTTTGAGCAACAAACTATGAAAAGCTGAGACTCACAAACATGACTGGAGTGTTTACGGACATATTCAATCTCTCCCTATCCCAGTCTGCTGTCCCCACATGCTTCAAGATGGCCACCTTTGTTCCTGTACTCAAGAAAGCAAAGGGGACTGAACTAAATGACTATCGCCCCGTAGCACTCTCTTCTGTCATCATGAAGTGCTTTGAGAAACTAGTCAAGGATCATATCACCTCCAACTTACCTGTCACCCTAGACTCACTTTAATTTGCTTACCGCCCCAATAGATACACAGATGACTCATCACCATCGCACTGCACACTGCCTTATCCCATCTGGACAAGAAAAATACCTATATAGCGCAGCCTTAAACACCATAGTACCCTCCAAGCTCATCATTAAGCTTGGGGCCYTAGGTCTGAACCCCACCCTGTGCAACTGGGTCCTGGACTTCCTGACAGACCCCCCCGACCCCCCCAAGGTGGTGAAGGTAGGAAACAACAGTTCCACCCCGCTGATCCTCTACACTGGGGCCCCACAAGGGTGTGTGCTCAGCCCCCTCCTGTACTCCCTGTTCACCCATGACTGCGTGGCCACACATTCCTCCAATTCAATCAAGTTTGCAGACGACACAACAGTAGTAGGGTTGATTACCAACAACGACGAGACAGCCTACTAGGAGGAGGTGAGGGCTCTGGGAGTGTGGTGCCTGGAAAACAACCTCTCCGTCAATGTCAACAAAACAAAGGAGCTGATCGTGAACTTCAGGAAACAGCAGACCATCCATATCGACGGGACCGCAGTGGGGAAGGTGGAAAGTTCCTCGCGTACACATCACTGACAATCTAAGTCCACCCACACAGACAATGTGGTTAAGAAGGCGCAACAGCGCCTCTTCAACCTCAGGAAGCTGAAGAAATTTGGCTCGGCCCTGAAGACCCTCAGAAACCGTTAGTTGCACAATTGAAAGCATCGTCTTGGGCTGTATCACCACCTGGTATGGCAACTGCACCGCCCACAACCTCAGGGCTCTCCAGAGGGTGGTACTGTCTGCCCAACGCATCACTGGGGGCAAACTACCTGCTCTTCAGGACACTTACAGCACCCGATGTCACAGGAAGGCCAAAAAGATCATCAAGGACATCAACCACCCGAGCCACTGCCTGTTATTTATCAGGTTTCTGCTTTGGCTGACCTTTTTTTTCTTCTTACATTTGTCAATAAAACTCATTAATGCAACTTTTTGACAAATAGTTGTGTATTTTACTTGTAGCCCGGGTTATCCTAAAAATAACATTTTTAAACACTTAATTGTGACGGTAAATATAAGGGCTGGACATGCAGATAAATGAAAAGCCAATTTCTTGGGACTGATAGTGTTAAGTCTGGCCTTTCTTGTTGTCCCTCCAATTTTTATTTTATTTATTTTTATTTCACCTTCTATTTAACCGGGTAGGCCAGTTGAGAACAAGTTCTTATTTACAACTGCAACCTGGCCAAGATAAAGCAAAGCAGTGTGACACAAACAACAACACAGAGTTACACATGGAATAAACAAACGTACAGTCAATAACACAATAGAAAAAGTCTGTATACAGTGTGTGCAAATGGCGTAAGGAGGTAAGGCAATAAATAGGCCATAGTAGCGAAGTAATTACAATTGAGCAAATTAACACTGTAGTGATAGATGTGCAGATGATGATGTGCAAGTAGAAATACTGGTGTGCAAAAGAGCAAAAAGAGTAAATAAAAACAATATGGGGATGAGGTAGGTAGATTGGATGGGCTATTTACACGGCTGTGTACAGCTGCAGCGATCGGTAAGCTGCTCAGATAGCTGATGCTTAAAGTTAGTGAGGGAGATAGAAGTCTCCAACTTCAGCGATTTTTGCAATTCGTTCCAGTCATTGGCAGCAGAGAACTTGAAGGAAAGGCGGCCAAAGGAGGTGTGGGCTTTGGGGATGACCAGTGAGATATACTTGCTGGAGCGCGTGCTACGGGTGTTGTTATGGTGACCACTGAGCTGAGATAAGGTGGAGCTTTACCTAGCAAAGACTTATAGATGACCTGGAGCCAGTGGGTCTGGCGACGAATATGTAGCGAGGGCCAGCCGACGAGAGCATACAGGTAGCCGTGCTGGGTAGTATATGGGGCTTTGGTGACAAAACAAATGGCACTGTGATAGACTTCATCCAGTTTGCTGAGTAGAGTGTTGGAGGCTATTTTGTAAATGACATCACCAAAGTTGAGGATCGGTTAGATAGTCAGTTTTACGAGGGTATGTTTGGCAGCGTGAGTGAAGGAGGCTTTGTTGCAAAATAGGAAGCCGATTCTAGATTTCATTTTGGATTGGAGATGTTTAATATGAGTCTGGAAGGAGAGTTTACAGTCTAGCCAGTCACCTAGGTATTTGTAGTTGTCCACATATTCTAAGTCAGAACCGTCCAGAGTAGTGATGCTAGTCGGGCGGGCGTGTGCGGGCAGCGCTCGGTTGAAGTGCATGCATTTAGTTTTACTAGCGTTTTCAGAGCAGTTGGAGGCCACGGAAGGAGAGTTGTATGGCAATGAAGCTCGTTTGGAGGTTAACACAGTGTCCAAAGAAGGGCCAGAGGTATATAGAATGGTGTCGTCTGCGTAGAGGTGAATCAAGGAATCACCCGCAACAAGAGCGACATCGTTGATATATACAGAGAAAAGAGTCGGCCCGAGAATTGAACCCTGTGGCACCCCCATAGACTGCCAGAGGTCCGGACAACAGGCCCTCTGATTTGACAAACTGAACTCTATCAGAGAAGTAGTTGGTGAACCAGGCGAGGCAGTCATTTGAGAAACCAAGGCTGTTGAGTCTGCCAATAAGAATGTGGTGATTGACAGAGTTGAAAACCTTGGCCAGGTCGATAGAAGACGGCTGCACAGTACTGTCTTTTATCGATGGCGGTTATGATATCGTTTAGTACCTTGAGCGTGGCTGAGGTGCACCCGTGACCAGCTCGGAAACCGGATTGCACAGCGGAGAAGGTACGGTGGGATTCGAAATGGTCAGTGATCTGTTTGTTAACTTGGCTTTCGAAGACCGTAGAAAGGCAGTGCAGGATGGATATAGGTCTGTAACAGTTTGGGTCTAGAGTGTCTTTGAAGAGGGGGATGACCGCGGCAGCTTTCCAATCTTTAGTAATCAATCTTTAGGACACTAACCTTATCCTGGAGATGGTTGCTATCAGTTGAACTGTTGATCCTCAGCAGACAAAGCTGGCTTACTACTAGAACTGGTTATAATCTTGTTGTCATGACGTCATCACAACCAGTTTTGCCTTCTGGCTTTGCTGTCATAGAACGCTAAGCGTCCTTTCCTGAATACTCTCCAGACCGACACCAGCCCACCTCAGTCCAGGGTTAGCCAGCTTCTCTGCTATCTGGCTAACGTTCATCAATGCTGTGTGAAAAGCAGAACAGAAACATACCATAGCCTGGAGAGAACTTGTAATGCTAAACACATGACAACTGAGTGTATGTGTGTCTGTGTGTGTTTGTAGACCGGGTTCATCAAAGGTTTCGCTATCTGCATCTGATGCCCATGTGTCAAAGGAAATGGAACCATAGCACTTAGTCAAATGAAATCCCGCTGGAGACGGGGACCTCAATGAACATGACGCCCGCTCAAAGAAAGAAAGGCCGGGGG
This sequence comes from Salvelinus sp. IW2-2015, assembly GCF_002910315.2. NCBI lineage: Eukaryota > Metazoa > Chordata > Actinopteri > Salmoniformes > Salmonidae > Salvelinus > Salvelinus sp. IW2-2015. The sequence continues at coordinate 48,763,270 of NC_036858.1, forward strand.
AATCGTCACCCAGTTACTTCTGCCAGCAAGAGGAAAACATTAGAGTCTTTCCAAATTTGTTTTGAAATGTTCTCGCGGGCAAGTCATGCACTCTCTGTTTTGGTAAGATGACAATCTTGTATCAGATAGAAAATATTTTTCTTCCACACGTTGCAGCCAAACCGCAGCGAGGCAGAAATATGGTCCTGGTTTAGAGCTCTCTGTCTCTGTCTTTCTCTCTCTGTCTTTCTCTCTCTGTCTCTGTCTTTCTCTCTCTCTCTGTCTTTTTTTCTCTCTCTCTGTCTTTCTCTCTCTGTCTTTGTCTTTCTCTCTCTGTCTCTGAATTTCTCTCTCTGTCTTTCTCTCTCGGTCTCTGTCTTTCTCTCTCGGTCTCTGTCTTTCTCTCTCGGTCTCTGTCTTTCTCTCTCTGTCTCTGTCTTTCTCTCTCTGTCATTCTCTTCTCTGTCTGTCTTCTCTCTCTCGATCTCTGTCTTTTCTCTCTGTCTTTCTTCTCTTTTCTCGTTCTGTCTCTGTCTCTGTCACTCTGCGTCTCTTGTCGCTGTCTGTCTGTCTGTACTGTCTGTCTGTCTGTCTGTCTGTCTGTCTGTCTGTCTGTTCTGCTCTGTCTGTCTGTCTTGTTGTCTCTGTCTTGTCCTGTTCTCTCGCTCTCTCTCTCTGTCTGTCTCTGTCCTCTCTGTCTGTCTCTGTCTCTCTCGTCTGCTCTCTCGCTCTTTCTGTCTCTCTCTCTCTCTCTCTCGCCCTCTTCGTTTTTCCTCTCTCTCTCCTCTCTCTCGCTCTTTCTGTCTTTCTCTCTCTCTCTCTCTCTCTCTCTCTCTCGCTCTTTCTGTCTTTCTCTCTCTCTCTCTTCGCTCATTCTGTCATCTGTCTGTCTCTCTGTCTGTCATGTGGTAGTGTTGCATAACAGTGGCTGACTCTGAATGTAATGAAACACACTGTACGTTTGTGAGAGTCTAATCAATAACACCCACGTTACATTCAGTCAGCCACTGCATGTCAACACACACACAGACAGACAGAACAGACAGACAGACAGAACAGACAGAGAGACAGACAGAGAGAGCGAGAGAGAGAGAGACAGACAGAGGACAACCAACAGAGAAGAGGACAGACCGAGAGAGAGAAGGAGAGCCGAAAGGAAGAAGAAGGAGCGAGGAATGACGAGGGGAGAGGGGAAGAAAGAGAGAGGGGGTGGAGGAGGGAGGAGAATAGTGGAGGGGGAAGAAAGAACGAAGACGCGGGAAGGAGAGGAAGAAGGAGAAGAAGGAAAACGGAGGAGTGAGGAGAAGAGAGGAGGAGAGAAGAGGGAAGCGAGGCAGGAAGACGGCATGAAAGGGGAGAGTGAGAGAAGGAGGGAGAAGGCAGAAGAGATAAGAAGGGAAGAGAACGGAAAGACGGAAGGGAACGGAGAGGAGAGAAAAGAGAGGGAAGAGGAGAGAAACGGGAGAGAAGGACGAAGCGAAGGGGAGGAGAGCAGGAGAAGATGGGGAAGAAGGAAGAGGCCGGGAAAGAGAAAGGGCAGAAGAAGGAGGACGACAGAGGCAGGGGAGGTACGAATGCAGATCAAAGTCGGAAGGTTAGGGAGAGAGAGATGGAACAGGAGAGGGAAGAGAGTGAGAAGGGAATCTGGAAAGGACAGACAAGAGAGAGGAGACGAGAGAATCAAGGAGTAAGAGAGAAGGAGAGGAGACAGACAGACGGAGAGAGAGATATGGGAGACAGAATCAGATGAGAGAGCGACAGACCAGCCGAGAGAGAGACAGAACAGAGTGACGAGAAGACAGACCAGAGAGGGAAGAACAGAGAGAGAGAGAGAGACAGACAGAGCAGAGAGAGAGACAGACAGCGAGAGAGGAGACAGGGACAGCGAGAGACGACAGACAGCGAAGGAGCAAAGTACAGACCAGAGAGAGACAGGACAGACAGAGAGACAACAGACAGACCAGACAGGAGAAGAGAGCAGACAGAGAGTTAGAGCCGACAGACACGCGAAGAATGAAGAGACGGACAGAATGAGGAGAGCGAGGACAGACAGAGAGAGAGAGAGACAGACATAAGAGGAGAAGAACGAGACAGACAGACAAGAGAGACAGCCCAAGCACAGACGACGAGAGACAGACAGAAGAGAGAGACAGGACACAGAGAGAAGACGAGACAGACAGACTGAGAAGAGAGACAGCACAGAAGTAAGAGAGAGACAGACAGACAGAGAGAGACAGAACAGGAAGAGAGAGACAGACAGAGAGAGAGAGACAGACAGGAGAGGACTGTCTCTGTCTCTCTCGTGTCTTCTCTTCTCGTCTGTTCTGTCTCTTCTCATCTGTCTCGTCTTCTGTCACTGTCTCGTCGTTCGACTGTCTGTCCTGTCTGTCTGTCATCAGAGTCTGTCACCGAAGCCTGTCTACAGTACTTGTTAGCTGAGCTCTTCTATCTCGTCTCCCTCCTCTCTTCTCTTCTACAATCTTCTCTCTCTGTCTCCTCTCTTCTGTCTGTTACTTAGGCTCTGGTCGTCTGTCTGCTCCTTGTACATGTCTGTCTGTCTGTCTGTCTGTCTGATTCTGTCTGGTCTCTCTCTCTGTCTCTCTCTCTCTGTCTCTCTCTGTCTGTCTGTCTGACAGACAGAGAGAACGAGACAGAGAGAGAGACAGACAGACAGACAGACAGAGAGAGAGACAGACAGACAGACAGAGAGAGAGACATTCAGACAGAGAGAGACACAGAGAGACACAGAGAGACAGATACAGACAGATACAGATACAGACACAGACAGATATAGACACAGACAGATATAGACACAGACAGATATAGACACAGACAGATATAGACACAGACAGATACAGACACAGACAGATACAGACACAGACAGACAGAAACCCAGTTAGGAGACTGGACCTAATTCATAAAGCATCTCAAACTAGGTGTGTTGATCTAGGGTCAGCATAGCCTTTAAGATCATAATGAATAAGGGGGGGGGGGGGGTCTCCCCAAATCGACAGGGGCTTGACCCAACCAAAAGTACGACAACACCATAACCTACATGTCTGTTGCTCTGTTATACCAGTATACCGTTTGTTTTGATAACTGGTTTTATGTCATGTGGGTTTTATTGATAAACTCTCACAAACGTACAGTTCACTTAAATAACCAAAGGACTGTTTAGGACCCCTTTTTAAATCACTTTAGCGAGTGATTTTTATCTATGTGAGGCATACTCCCAAATATAGTTGTAATGATCTACAGTATGCTACACAATTGAATGATAGCTGAGTGAGGCAACAGGGGCTTTCTGTGTAGTATGAATGGAGCAGTATATGAGTATCAAGGCCATAGTCCTCCAGCCATCTCCCAGCTGTACAGACCCTTTCACCAACACTGGATTTCTCATCCCTATCTATCTCTGTTACAACACAACAAAAGCCCACTGATGGCAGAGGGGGACTCATCCCTAAATCACTGTCAGAACACCGCCATCGGCCTTCTAGAGGCATTCCACCACGGAACGCTCCATTATCTCCGGCCATCTCGTGGTGGCATTGGACTCTGGAATGGAATGGAACATCTTTATGTTCCTTTTGTTCAAATTAAATATATACTGGGCACCGGTGCCATTCCCTTTTATGAGTGCGTCACATTTTTTTTATTGTATATCCCAAGACAGATGGCGTGCCACTTCACACAGGAGAGAGATTTACAGGCCCTTCAACCCTCTTGGTGTGGCAGGCCTTTAGAAAGTCCCTACTGCTGACACACAGCCAACACTGGAGGCAGGGCGAGGAGGAGGAAGCGCTGACAGTTTTATTGGCTTACAGGGAGGTAAAGTGAGGAGGGAGGCTGGTGAGAGAGCGGGGGGGGGGGGTGGGGGGGGGGGGGGGGGGGAGAGGGAGGAAAGAAGAAGAGAGGATAGATCTGAGGGGAGGACGAGGGATAGAGGGATGAGAGGAAGAGCGAGAGAGAGAAAGGGGGATTCTGTTTCTGTACTTTGTTTTTTACCACAGCAGGGGAACTTGAGACAGCTGGCTATGTGGAGTGGATTTATTGGTTATTATTTAGAAACTTGTCAGTGGTAATGACTAAAGCTATGATTTCAATTATCACCCACTAAATATAGCTTAATTCACTGCCTCGCCGAACATAATGAACGGGCCTGACATCATAAAGAAAAAATCGATACTGTGCTATTTTAATATTTTATGTTGACCAGCGATTTAATTTTCCTCCCTGGCGTTTGGCATGCGGCGAAAGGTCCCACTCCTTCATACTCCCTCATGCACCCTTCGTTCTTTGCCCTGTCAGAGCTATTGAGTTCAAAGCCCTTCCCAGGGAGGGAGGGAGATATTTTTTCCATTGACACAAATCCAATTAGTTTTAGTACACAGTCTGGTGGAATAAAAAGGCTCTTAAAATCTACAATATGTTTCCTTAGAGTTTTAGCAGAGAGCAACGCTGAGTGATGGATCTTTATGGGATGACCTGATGGGGCCAGCGGCTGACATACTCCCCTTTTCTTTTCTGACAAGTTAAAAACAAATTGCCCATACGTCTTACTTATTTTCAAAGCCCTAACCGCCCCAGCCTTTGCAGAGTCTGTGAATATTGCATAAACTAGTACTGTAGCTACTTTCTAATGCTAAGATCTTGATTCTCCTACATATTTAAACACGTATTAAATACTTTAAGACTAACCCACAAATATTGTAGTAAAACCATGTAAATAATATGTTTTTTTGGGGGGGGGTATATTATTTATTAGTGACATGTTTAGTAAGTAGGCAATTTGTGGTGAGCTAATGCGTAGTCTAGTTTTGATTTGAGGATATGTTTTTTTTAAACGAGCATTGCAAGGGAGCTGATTAGAGCTGGCACTGAGCTGCCAATAACATGGCTACTAGAATAGTGTGAAGCTGTGAAGCTCCTCTCAGTCATCTGTACAGGTGAGGTGAAGGCAATATGGCAGATGCAGCTTTCACCTGTTAAGTTATTTCATATCAGTGGAGATGTAAACCACTTAATGATTAATGATGTAAGTAACTGGGAGGCATGGAACGGATCGGATCTGAGAGGGGGGGTGGGGGGAGAAGGCGGACATATTTCTTCTACTTCCTGGACGCATCCCAAACGGAGAGAAAAAAAGAAGGTTCTAGAGCCACCTGGAAGCGGAAGAAAGCAGTTTCCTACTTTCCTGGTTTTGCCTGCCTGGGCAATATGGTTGCTCTCAGCTCCATGGCTCTCGATCCATCTCCCACAGTTCTCTCCTGGAGAGCGGAGGGCTTGAAAAGTGAAGACAGATACATATGAGGTCTACCCAGCCAAGGTTTTAGGGATGATTGTTAGCTCATCGCCATGCCTCATTGAGAATTTTGTGCATGATTGTGTGTGGTGGGGGGGGGGGGAGGTTCTTTATGAGTGAGGGCCACATGACAAAATGTTGACCGTGGAAAGATTAAATCGCACCACATTAAAAGCGCATGCGGGAACCCTGTCATTATAGACTTAGCAAGTTGATAGGCCTTGGGGCCTCCATTATTAGAAAATATTTTCTCTGTTACATCTCCGCCAATAAACACTGCCTATAATGAAATAAACCTTTGAACCTGCAGCGTAAGGAAGCAAGTTTAACAGTGGTCTTACCACCACCGCGGAGCGATACACTACAGTAGACCGTCTAATTTCGCTTGCTTTGCAAACTCAAACCTCACAGCCTAAGAGTTGGTGACGGTTTTGATTTTTATATTTTCTTCTCCTTCTACCTCACCCCAGTTAGAAGGATTTAAAAACCATTTCTGTCTCAGGACAGCTGCGCCACATTCTCCAACACAGCTGTAACACATTTCCCGTTTCCATTTCAGATAAACTCACATCTTTCACAGCTTTGGCTTATAAAAGCCCCGACTGTCCTCTCCTCTCAGCCCCCTTCCTCCCCACTCCTCTACTCCCCAGTACCTGATTAGTGGTTAGCCAGACCAGGATAGTTATATAGAGAAGGAATATCCCCCCTTTCCTCCTCCTCCTGCCCTTCTCTCTCTCTCCGTCTCGCTCTCTCTCTCTCAATTCAAATTTTCAATTCAATTTAAGGGGCTTTATTGGCATGGGAAAAATGTTTACATTGCCAAAGCAAGTGAAATAGATAATAAACAATAAAAAAATGTACAGAGTAAACATTACACTCAACAAGGCCTCTCTCTCTGCTCGAACCAGATCCTCTCCACTCGTACGTCATCGATGACCATCTGCATCTCTCTCGTAAACTCTCATCTCGTCTCTCTGACTTCCTACCTCCTAGCTACTGCAGAACAAACCACGACATCTACATCTCACTAGGTACCATACCATACAGACTCACGACAGTACCTGAGTCAGACAGATCAAGAACAGAGCCAGACTAGGACAGACGAGAAGATGCGATCTCTCCTAGGATATCTCATACATTCTGGACTCTGACGTCATGCGTCTACTCGAATCGTCGCTCTCTCTGTCTCCTCTCGTACTGGATCTCTCTCTTCTCTCTCTACTGGACAAAGGCTACGATCTGACGTCTGACTCGAGAGGTATCACACGTGCTATCGTCTCATCCATGGCCATACCAGACAACAGACTAGCACTCAGGACCATACACTACAACAATATCAGGCACCAACTACCAATCAGTATCCATGCATCACATGTCTCTCGATTCTGGATCTACTCTCATGCTCATACACGAAGGAGGTCAGTACTCGTATCAGAGTAGCTCTCTCTGCATACCCAAGACCATCCCACTTCTCGTGCTGCTCTTCCGCTTTCTGCTTCTCTCTCTGTCTCTCTCTGTCTCTCTCTGTCTCTCTCTGTCTCTCTCTCTCAATTGTTAACCTTTTTAGCTGTTTATTGTTACTCACTTCATTTCAACAGCATAGAGAACCATTCTCTATAAAACAATGCAGTTATAGGAATGACCTAGAATCGAAGTCTAAAGATGCCGTTTATAGTTACATATGACATGCATCAGACTGCGATTTTTTTTAATGGTCAGGCTGCAATACATCAGTGGCCTGTAAGTTGCTTCATCCCTTTTGGCTTTACTGAGCCACATGAGATAAGAAACAGCATGTTCCATATCTAGGCACCTGACATGTGTATTTCAGTTCTAGAAAACTCTCCTTGTAAAACTGGGCGTCCATTTTGGGGTCCTGTCGATTTTTGTTTTCCCTTCATAGATATTATTAGCCCATTTAGGGTATGTACATTGACCTCTGATCACCACTGAGACGGTTTCTCTGTGAACTCTGTGTATCAGTGGCTGACACTAACTATATCAACAACGGACTGTAGGCCTGCATCCCTCTGAGCCGCTCTCCTCTCTGTCTGCCCAGACGTTTGGTGCCGTTTAGAGAGTTTTCCCTCGACGGTGGGGGTGGTGGAAGAGTGTTTGTACTCCAGGCAAAGAGAACAGTCCTTTCTGTTCTACTACTGTCTGGTGCTGGACTCTGGGGTCTTCCGCAGTCAGAACCCTGCTTTTGTACTGAGAGGCTTCAAAACATACAACAAACAATGGAGGAGGAGGAGGATGAGGAAGAAGATAGCTAGAGGGGCCACAGGATCCTCAGGAGAATAATCCAGTGTATGTTGCAGACAGGCTYAACAGGGTGTGCAGAACAGACTTGTGATCTAACCAGCCGTTTGTGTGTCAGTCAGATGAAGGAGTTGGAGAAGGAGACGAGAGAGAGAATAGAGAAGTCCGGAGAAAGAGAAGTGTAGATAAATCGCTTTACCTTCCTATGTTTTGGAATCCAGGAAGGCAGGTTGGCAGAGAGGTAGAGAGAGAAGAGATTTCACAGGGCTGAGGAGGACTGTGGCATACAGTAGGCCTATACAGCTGTTGGTTAGTTTGGGCCGTTTGGTTTCACCTCGAGTTGGTTGCATATTTTAGCATGACAGTTCGATCCATACATGTGAGAGAAGAGTAGACATTTTTATCCTCTCAACTACAGCAGATGGTTACTTTAGTTGGTCAGATTGGCTGCTCCTTTCACAAGACATGCATTCACACTAACAGAACATAACAGAATAATTACCATTTGATTAAAAACAAATCTAAATATTTGTCATCATGGTCATTCCATGGATCATGATATCTGATATCTCTAGCTTAAACTGATGGATTTTGATGGAGTTTTGTATTATGTTACGGCACGCGTCAATCAACTGGGAATAGAGTTTGTTTACAGACTGGTACAGTAGACTGTGGTCTATGACGGAGCTCTTCTCTATATGTGTGTGAATAGACCTTCTGTCCTCTGATAAGGCCTCCGTCTGATAGAACAACATGGCTGTTCAGTTCTTCAGCGTCTTCTCCAGACAGTTTTAGCTAGCAGCTATCTCTATATCAATGGACTCAATACACGGTCCCAACCTTGTGTTTAGTTTCAAACACTGTGTGAGTCTGAACAAAGCAGCCTGTTTATGCTGCCCATGCCTGTTAAGCACCACCCCATCAATCCTAATTGGCTTTTGACATGGCTGTCAATCAAGACAAGCAGAAGGCCTATACAGGGTTCAAACTCAAATACCCAGTGGCCAAAAGTGTAAAACCTGAACAAAGTCGCGGGCCAACATTGAACAAATTAACCTTTTAATATGGACCCAAACAAGTTTTGCTTTAACATTGAATATGGAACAAAGCATCGCTTATACCATACAATATATAATTTAATAGTGGAGACATGCAAAATCGAATTTCAAATGAAAAAACACATCAATGGCATTCATTTATTAAATAAATAAAATGTAAATAAAAAATCGTATGCCTCTTTTCTATTTGCAGCCTTCTGATTTAAATACCAAAATAAACTTTTTCCACTGGCTAATAATTTTACAAATAAAATGATAATAAATCAATCAACCATTCAAGCCCATGCCTGTAGCAAGAAAAAGTGCACAAAGAAAACGTTAATTATTGCACACTGATCTAATCTGATGTGCCCAAGCCAGCACTTTGTGATGTGGCTTTTTTGAACATATTCTGTTGTGAAACCAAACTTATTTTCACTCCTCTACTTTCTGGCTCCTTGAGTCATGTCCAGGTCCTTGTATTTGTCAATGGTGTTCGTTTCATAGTGTCGTCTAATGTTGACTCCTTACTTACAGCCACGTTGACTCCACAAACAAGACAAACAGGTTTGTCTTTTACATATGTAAACAGATATTCTGCCTCCACTTGTTCAGAAAGCTCCTGTTTTCTGCCTTTCTTTTCGCCATTTTTGGAAGGGATAGCGCGCTGACAGTTGTAGCGTCTATGTTGCTATGACTACTGTCACAGAGGAGAGGCGTTTCTGGGTCCTGTCCTGATTGCGCGCGAAAACAACAGCAGAGCATATGGATTCGTAGTATTAGCGGTGAATGCGCTGTATAATACCGGCGGGCCAGCTCTAGTAGTAATTTGTATTGTCTCGCGGGCCAAATATAATTACCCGCGCGGCAAATTTGGCCCGCGGGCCAGAGTTGACACCCATGGCCTATAGGCTTAGGTCAGGCTGAGTTGAATTGTTATGTTCAGTTATCTCATCTACCTCTGTTTTGTACCAATGGATACATTATTAACTTGTCTAAGTAAACTATAATAAACCACAATTATGGATGTAAATCTGTCTTTTCATGATGTATGGTAAAATATTTGAACAATAGACATTGTAGCATTAGTGACATTGTTGCTGTTATTGTCAAACATGATGCAGAGACGAATCCCTCGTCCTTCCTTTCCACCAGTACAGTCATACACACACACACACACACACACACACACACAACACACACACACACACACACACACACAACCACACACACACACACACACACACACACACACACACACACACACACACACACACACACACACTACAGGGGTTTTGAAAGAATTTCCCTTTCTAATAGTATCATGAATTTGGAAATACCGTTTTATTTATTTTCTTACGTTTTTAACCTGAGCACTGCTGCGCGAGGAGAGATGGCTGCGCCAAGAATTTATCAAATGAACTCATTTACTGCATTACTACACAGCAAAAACAAGCCAAATTTACTTCAGCCGTTATCACCTTGTTGTTGTAGCTTCATTCACCTCAATCAATAGGGGACGTAAAAATTCTACAAACACATGTCATATATAATACCGCTAAACTGCATTTGCCTTTTTAATCGGGATTGGARTGATTTTAGTAGCCTATTTTAAATTGTTGTTAAGAAGTGCTTAGTTTGTAAATCGGCACAAAGGTGCTGGAACAAAACATGAGCGGTGACCTGGGGAGCTCTGAGGTACCACAGAGAAAATAAATCCCCTCTAATAAAGCTTTGCGTGCATTGTCATCGTATTTACGTAGTGGAATAGAGCAGTAGAGGCACTTACAGAAGTTGCACACATGGGGTACGTTTTTAGTAACCTAGCTTCCGGGAAATATTCTGACTTTTATAAAACGCATTTCATACAATTCTACGTCATTTTACTTGCCTGGAGACTTTGTCTGAATCTTTTTAATACCTCATAAATGATCAAAATGACAGGCACTGACGAWCTGAGAATCTGAGATCAATAAAAATGACCTTGTCTTGAATTCATCAATCACCTAGGTGTGTGAAGACAAKACATATTGTAGGCTGCAATATGAGGAGGAAATTATAGTCCTAAAAATGCTTTTCAGTTTCATTGACTCACCCAATGATGGGCAGCTTACTCTCTGGTGATGGCTGATGCGTTCGTGCCAAAAGCCTCTCTCTCTCTCGTTTTACTGTGTAAAACAATATTTGAAGTTGATAAAAGATTTTGGTAGCCTACAGCAGACAGATTAGAGTCATTTGCTTTCCAACCTGTGTTTTCCCGCGATTGTATTTGAATTACTGCGAAAGGCCTGTTTTTTTTGTCTGCATGCTGCTTATTCCCTGACAGATTTGCCACGTGTTCCCGACTGTATGCTATGCCTTGTTATTGGACTACAGCCACGGCGAGGCTATTTTTWWAAATAAGCTATTGATTCTCTKTGGCTAAATTCTAGGCCTTCCCATGGTGTAGTAGGCTATTCTGAATTATTTCATTTCTTTCTGAACAGACAGCAGTAATTCTATAACTTTGGCAAGTGTATTTCAATTCATCAGGGGTGCTGCAGCTCCTCCAGAACCATTCCTGGTGCTGCAGCTCCTCCAGAACTATGATTCTGTAAGGAAATAAATGATGAAGTGCAACGCTGGAGAGATGAGAGGTGCAGGCTCATGTCAATCAGAGCAGAGAGAGGGAGAGAGATCATAGAACGTGAATCTCATTCTAGTTCTGTGATAGATACAGGTACGCTTCTTACACAGCCATGGCCACGCTGTAACGGCTGTCTTCGGGTGAAAGAGAGGAGGACCAAACTGCAGCGTGATGATAATCCATATTTTAATAGGCTACTTAAACAACGAACAAAAACAACAAACTGACAGAAAGAACCGAAGACGCTACAGTCCCGAACTAGTGAACACCAGACCAGATGAACACACGAACAGGAACAATCACCCACAAAACACACTACAAAAACAGGCCACCTAAATATGGTTCCCAATCAGAGACAATGACTAATAACTGCCTCTGATTGAGAACCATTTCAGGCCAAACAAGAAACCCCACATAGAAACAGACAACATAGATAATACCCACCCAGCTCACGTCCTGACCAACTAATTAAAGACTAAACAAAGGAAATAAGGTCAGAAACGTGACACACGCGTTGGTCTCAAACATAGGTTACAATGTTGCGCAAACCATAAAGTCTTAAMATATCAGGCCCGGGCTGAAAATCAACTTTTAAAAAACAATTGGGGTGGAGGGGGACAGGAGAATTAACAAACAGGCAACTCGAATGAACTTTTATTCAGATTTTTACATAGAAAATAGTTCAAATTACTTTTCATGCCACAAGACATACCGGATCCGGTCAAATAGGTTCCACAACAAAACAGTCCAAAACGGAGAGGTGCAGGATCCTGTTCCGGCAGTATCTGGCTCAAATTAAGCGTAGGTGTTACGCTGGCGACTTCATACCCTGCCATACCCAGTTGACGCCCCTGGGCCGTTGTGTGTGTGAGATGGGAGTGAGCCGAGCAGACAGGGAGAGAGAGAGACAAGATGTAATGTTAGCCAAGGCAACTCAGCTACAGCCAAGACTAGCTAACTTGTAGCAGCYACAATGTTATTTATCATCCCATATAACACTATCTGTCTTGACTGGAGTAGCCTAGAGAAGCTAGCTATAGTTAACTATGCTAATTGAGGCTACATGCCGCACTTTCTCTCCCAACCCCATTCAGATAAAACAACAGCCAACTTCGTTATAGCCTACTCCTTTTCATTTTCCAAACTTTTAATTCCATACATTTACTCCATCTTGCATTGCATTAGTGAATTCTCACTCCAATTACTACACATTGAGCCTCTTTGCCACTTTGGTTGGCCAACATAAACAACAAGCTGCATATGTGAAGGCTACCGGTTGACTGACGGCCTTTTTATGGGACACCCATCATAAAAACTACATTGAAAAGTTTGTTGTTTTATTACATTAATAATTTGAAATGTCATGGTATATCCTTGTATGTCACATGGATATTTTAATTACATTTCGAAAAAGCTTTTTCAGTGTTAAAATAAGCCAGTAATTGTTTTTCTTCCCAAAAAAGAATACTCGTACAACAATTCGAATACTAGCGTCTGTTCGGATATTTGAATATTCGAATAACTGTGCACATCCCTAACACACACGCACGCACGCACACACAGCCCCCTCTCGCTGTGAGCGTGTATCCTTCCAGCGTAGGGCCCGAGTAGCTGTTTAAATTAATTATTTGTTTTATCGCGAACCCCGAGGCCGTGCGCAGGCAGCTAATCCCTGAAGAGAGCTAATCCGAGCCAGCCCAACAGAAAATCAATGCTGCCCTTTGGTGTTGGCATGCCATCGGGGCAGGGGGACACATGTCAGACAGACCTCCTGACTATTTCATGAGGTGTGTTTTTGAAGTTGTAAAACCAACGAAGGATGCTCGAGGTGTTGGGGATTGAAAAGAATATCCGGAAGCGAAGGAAGGGGGTTGGATGGATTGGGATGGCCACATTTCTCATGAGGGAAGGCGAATGGAGAGGCTTCAAAGGTTTTTTATATTTTTTATTTTTTGTGGCGTAGATGATTCTTTTGTTATTTGATGAGATGAGCGTCATGAAGAACTCCACAGTCCCATTAAATGTCTCATGAAATGAATTGAAGCTGCAAACAAATAATATTTTGAATCACTTTGATGACCAGAACGTCCTTAAGAATATGATTCATGATTCAGAATAAGATTAACATGTTTCAAAGAGATGAATTGGATCATAACTTGATATCCCATAAGGAAACTCTCGATATCCCCACGGATCCCAACCTGTTTTGGCCATTTTGTGTAGATAATGGTTTCAGCGGACGGATGCTATGAATGAGTTTTATATTGGAACCATGGAGGACAGATGACCTAGTGGCAACCTCTGTTTTGATGGATGGACGGATGTGGTGGATGAGTGTTCTGCAGCGCTGCAGTCAGAGGAGCTGAAGGGATTTTCTTTCCATTGATTGACTGCAGATTGAGTAATCACATTTGTAGCACGCTGGTTATTTTCACTGGGCTGTTTGATGACTGATGCCAGTTGAGTTTAGCTCCCTGGTTTAAAGATTAAGAAAGGCTATAACACACAGGTCACTTTATTAAAAGGAGGGACTATCTCTCCCACGGAGCAATCAGTCTGTATATGCCAATAATGAGTCTCTCAATACGAAAGCTGCTTTATTTTCAGAGGCGAGATGGAGTCCTTCTGTCTTGTCTGGTCTCTTTTTTCTTTCAGACCTTCTGAACATTTTAGGTTAATTGTCAAAGCTGAAGCAGTCTGCTTTTGTTCCTATAGTCCCCCCCTGTGGCAGATCTTCTTCAGCGACAATATGAACTATGAATACTTCTCAGTCCATCACTCATTCTACAAATCCATGACTGTTTGTCAGTAATAGAAGAGAGCGAGAGACACACGTACAAATGCACACACAAAGACAGAGCAAGTGAGAAAGTGGAAAAAATAACTAATCTGACCCAGTCTCAACTCTTCTCATTCCTCCTATTAGTCCAGGATTACCAGCCTTCTCTCTCATTCTTTCTAATTTACAATGAGACTGGCGGCTGAAGATAATGGCTTCTATAATGTGTGGCGTTTCATTCTAACCTAGTCCCCTGTTTCTCTTTGTGGGCTCAGACACTGTATTAATGTTCTGTTTTGTGCAGGGGGGTTAATGAGAGCTACTGTACATGGGGGAGGAGGACTAGAGAGCTCAGGCCTAGCTGACAGGCCCCACAACCTCAGTAGAGAAAGGCTGGAGTATGCCTCATAGTTCACATATACAGGCTGGTGTTCAACCAAACCTCCATTGTGGAAGAGTTTTACAGCTGAAAAGTAACAACGCTCCTTTTTAAATAGCACTTTACCTCATATTTAGTGAGATCACGGTAAAAGCTTAATTACATTATTATCTGATAAATAGCCCTGGTTTGATTAAATGTGACCCACAGTCACTGATTCAGCATTCACGCTGTCTGACCGTGTTACTAGACAATTGATGAGCTTTGATTTGTGGCCAGAGGGGGATTCATTCTAATCAGGAAATGACTAGGAGTATCTTGTGTTCCTGCCATGTTGTTTTCCTGTCCTTCCTCTATGGATGACAACAATGAGTTCTCTCTCTCTTTGTCACAAGTGTGAATTATCAAGCCCAATATTTTACACTCCTGATACAGCTGGTATTTCTTGAAATTGGTCAATAAAACACCCCTTTTTTTTTTTTACCATACATTCTTAGAGTATTGTGGCATATTGGATATTTGGGGTAATAATAAATCCCCAGTGACAAATGTTACTTCATTTGTTCATTCATATCAGTCTACACAGCATTATTTTTTGGAGGAATGAAAAAATAGCTAAATGATTTCCATGCATGTGAATCCGTCTTTCAACACAATGCATAATAGATACACGTGAGGCATCATGTGTCTGAAAACCCTCAGCAACGGCATCAGGCAGAGATGATCAAACTGGGTCAGACTTCTATCTCCTCTTGCCTGTATGGCTGAGCTCCATACATCATTTTATATTTAACTACACGTGTAAGAGATTTGGAAGTTAAACAGCGCCCTGAGTTTGTTCAGCTGCTCATCGGCTGCTACAATCAAACCCAGTGTGTTTGACTCCCAGCTAGGATGTTGCTGCTCGTGTCAGCACCAACATGAAACGCCAGAAGACCACGGATGATTGGATGATGATATCATAATTATKTTAAAATGGCGGAGGGCCGTGAGGCCTAATGTTTTGTGAACAGAGCACATTGAGAGGCTGTGATGAAGGATGACTGTCGGGTCTGGTCTCGGACAGAAAGGACAACATTGTTCGCTGTCGCAGATGGACAGCACTACATATTTGATGGATCATTGTAACTCTGTGTCAAGAGCCTTGGCACAATGAGACGGTTGAGATGAATCCTGAGATTCACATAGAACGGGAACTGTACGTCACTTGTTCTTTAAGTGACCGTAAAGAAGGGTGGTGAATGCTGCTCACTCAACATCTAGTAAAGGATACCAAGACCATAGAAATCAAATTACTAGAATGGACATTCCTGCCGTTATGTTTCTATGACCAAGACCATGTCAGAGTGTTAGACCACACCAATATCTTACTGTAAACCAGTGCATTGATTGCTGTTGTGCTACAACAGTGCAGATAACCATTATGGAAATGAGTCCCAACATCCATATGACAGTCAGGTTAACATAAAGATGAGAACATAAAGGTCAGAAATTATATTTTAGTTGAATTTTGACTACCCAAACCGTGAACGATGTCTGTGTGTGCATGGAACTAAGAAAAACACAAGCTTGTCTAATACAGTATGAATGCAGGAAGAGGGGAAAACCTATTTCTTGGAAACTGTATTTTATTCTTCTCTCTGCAAGCAGCAGCGGTAGTGGTGTGTTTTGTTCTGCATTTGTCTGATTAAAGATTGCAAGGAGACATTTCTCTCTCCTTTTTATGCTCTTGCTCGCCAGCTTGGCAACAGCGCTAGCATTTAAACGTCCATTAACAACCTTTAAACTGTCAATCTTTTAAATTTGCATTCCTCGCCGAGTCTCCCAGAGCCACCAAAATGACTTTAATAGCACCAGTGGTCGTATTAATACGTTTTGTCATGACGAGTATATTTGCATATCAGTTGAGTGTTAAAGACTTTTCCAATGAAGTCTGATGAGGTAGAGAAGGGAAAGACAAATAGGTTTATCTTTAGCTACCTCATTTGTCAAAACTGTTATAGTGCACTGACTGACTACAGACTGACTATACAGTGACTACACAGTATGTCCCTCTACCKCATTTGTCAACACTGTTATATTGCCCTGACTGACTACTATACTCCCATACTGGTATGTGATAAACAGAGGAAGCGTCTGCATGTCCTTTAGCGTGACATAATGACACTATCTATGTTCTCGTCAGCTTGGTTGTGTTGACTTGATGCCTGTTCTGACAGACAGCACGTCCTATAAGTCAAAGTCAGTGGCGTAGTCGGTTGTACTGCAGTCTGTCCTATGCAATCTCAGCCGCAGTGGGAAAGTAGTTTGGGATGTGCATTTGAATCCTGGTCTGTTTAGTGTTTGCCCCTGCATGGCCTGACAATCTGGGCCAGACATCATGTTAATGGTATGTACAGTGATAACGCCAATAAACTGTCAGGATGATTGATAATCAGAGCATTATAGCAATATGACTTTCCTGTCCTCCTCGCTGCTCGCGATGATGGCTTCCAAATTGAATTCCTAGCTCGTGCGTGTGTGTGTGTGCTTATTAGGAAGGTGAATATTTTACCAAGCCTTTTTTGTACTGCAGTTCACAGAAAATCTAACATCAAACGTATGTATACTGTATATGTACTGTAGAAATAGGTGTGTTGAACTATAACCTTTGTATTCTTGTTTCATAATTCAAAAAACAACATCTTATTTGATATCTTGCCATTTAATTCTAAATTTGGCACTGTTTTCTTTTACAATGTATGCGTAGTTTTCACCTCAGCCTACCCTGTACTTTATATAAGGACGTAATCATTCCAATGCATTAATGTATGGCTCATTGGTAGTTATCCAAAAGCGATGAGTTGGTAGATTGACATCACATGGCCCCCTGACTCCTGCACAGTGTCTCAGAGGGGTTATGAAACAGACCCTTTTATCTGAGACAGGCTCCGCAGCAGCCCCCTCYGTCGCTGACTGGCTGGTTGGCAGTCACACACAGAGAGCAGCTCTTTGTTTTATGTAAATAGTGATTGATGAGTTGTCTCGCGCAGCGTGCAGTTTCTGACAAAAACTATTGATGGCTTCTCTCAGCGAAGTGTTAGTCCAGGTGACAGAGCCATCCATTTYAAGATGAATTACAGCACAGAGTTCTAGACGTACAAAACAGTACAGTACCTCAACGGGAGAGTCATCTAGCCTGGCTTTCATCAGCAGAACAGATTGTCTGAAGGAGAACTCAACTCTGGAGACGTCAGTGTCCATGTCCTTTGCTTTTGKGCTGACTGTTTGGAGTTTCCACCATATAAATTGTTGTTCTATTTTAAGAGGTTGAGCTTAATATGTTGTCTTATTATACATACTGTATGTCAACGATTTTAGCACAAAATATTACTGTATGTTTGSGCATAGGCTGAGAATTGTCATATGCTAGAGCCATTTTCTCTTCCACACTGCTTCAATAACAACATCATTCTAATATCGTGTACATTCTCAGGGGGATCTGGCCATCTCAGAATGTATAGTTTGGAACGTATGAAGGTTTGGAACATGGCGTCCATTAGAATTCTAAATCTCAACTACTGTACTACWTCTCTTTAGCCCTAACCATCAGTTCAATACATACCTAAAAGCAAACCTGAATAAAAATAAAAGTTCTCTCTTGCCCTGTGAAAATATACCTGTCTGTCCATTAAGACTAATTTAGTGCCTTTGGTTCCCACGTCGTTACAACCCTCTTTGGTTTGTTTGAGTTGGGTAAAGGAGTTGGTCCACAGGGCCCAACAGACCCACAGAGCCACATTACTCTGGTGTGTAAATGATGAATGTGAATTTACATAAGTTCTACAGTCACAGACCCACGCCATGTGATTTGGGTAATGGGCTTCAATCAATAGGGAATTGCTCTCATTTCAGGACCATGGTGGTGGCGAACGCTAGAGACAGGACTCAGTAGAACCACCGACTACTACAGTCTACAGACTGCCAAATCTACACTATCCCCCCCTTCCACAACAAAGATCTTCCAAAATGGAGTTCCGGACGGACGGACGGCCTGGCTGACAGAACCCGATTCCACCATCCTTCAAGGGGATCTTAACTCATGAAATCACTCTGTCTGTCTGTCCTGGGTCCAGAGCCACAGGGCCGGGCCCCACCCTTCCCTCTCCTAACGGCAGTATAAATAGATTCACATGACAGGGTAATTCATCTCTGGCCATGAAAACATCAGCTCTCCCAGACCCCGGCGCTTGTTAGGGCCAGATCAGCAGCCCAGATGCCGGGGATGTAAACTCATGAAGAGAAGATTAATTTATCTGTCATCCCTGACTTTGACAGTCGCTGTAAATCTGTCTCTGGCCTCCACATGGTGAGGGAGGGAGAGGGAGGCAAGAGGAGAGGGTGAAAGGAGGGGAGAGAGGAGAGAGAGAGTGGAAGAGAGGGGTGAGAAAGAGGAGACGAGAGTGGAGAAGGAAGGAGGTTAGAAGTGGACCGCAACRCTTTCCGCTTTCAACCGTGTGATATCGATGAGAGGACTCATTCACATGCTACTCTCGTCCACCTTAAACATGTTGAAGGTCCTCCTCGCCAGATGATGTTTGAAATCCTATTGTTAAAAAGAGAACATTTGGCAATGATTTCAACCCTCATAACCCATTCCCCTACCCCACCCTACCCTACATCCATTTATTCCCAGGTTATTTTCAAGATGGGGGTCACGTAAGGCAGGCGCGGTGCAGAATGAGTAGTGGGAGTGTCAGGGAAGCCATTTGGGGCGTGATTGATGGTAGCAGGCGAGCCACCAAGCGGCGGCCATTTTCTCTGATCTCCTGCATGCGAGCGTTCTTTGAGCCGTGCCTGGCGAGCCTCGGAGAAACAGGAGATGTTAAAAAAAAAGTTAAGTCAGCATAAGCCAGACATAAAGCATTCTATTTCTTATCATATCTGATGTCCGTGTCGTGAGAAAGTCCATCATGCATTTGGATGGATGAAATGTGTATTGGGTTGAAAACGAGATGAGTGCCCTGGCTTCTCACACTATCTGGAGTTCTACTCGGAATCACATACCTGCAAGATTTAACATAGTGATATTTGTTTAATGTCAGTGCAAATGTTTTCTATACATTTACACAGAGTATTTCACTCGTAGCCAAACTATTTATCTAATGTTGTGGACATATGGAAGGATATAGTTTACTCAATTACTGTAAATATGTGTTTTGTACCAATAGTTAGTTGTCAAATGTTATTCACACGAGTGTCAAATTGGTATTCATTTGATGATGTGCAGTGCATTCGGAAAGTATTCAGACCCCTTGACTTTTTCCACATTTTGTTACATTACAGCCTTTAAAAAATGCTCATCAATCTAYACACAATACCCCATAATGACAAGGCAAAAACAGATTTGTAGAAATGTTTAGAAATGTATATATTTTTTTTTTTACTGAAATATGACATTTACATAAGTATTCAGACCTTTTACTCAGTACTTTGTTGAAGCACCTTTGGCAGCGATTACAGCCTTGAGTCTTCTTGTGTATGACGTTACAAGCTTTGCACACCTGTATTTGGGGAGTTTCTCCCATTATTCTCTGCAGATCCTTTCAACCTCTGTCAGGAATGGAGAGCGTTGCTGCACAGCTATTTTCAAGTCTCTCCAGAGATGTTAGATCGGGTTCAAGTCCGAGCTCTGAGTGGGGCACTTAAGGACATTCAGAGACTTGTCCCGAAGCCACTCCTACGTTGTTTTGGCTGTGTGCTTAGGGTCGTTGTCCTGTTGGAAGGTGAACCTTTGCCCCAGTCTGAGGTCCTGGGCTCTCTGGAGCAGGTTTTCATTAAGGATCTCTCTGTACTTTGCTCTGTTCATCTTTTTMTCGATCCTGACTAGTCTCCCAGTGCCTGCCGCTGAAAAACATCCCCACAGCATGATGCTGCCACCACCATGCTTCACCGTAGGGAATGTGCCAGGTTTTCTCCAGACGTGACGCTTGGCATTCAGGCCAAAGACTTCAGTCTTGGTTCCAGCAGACCAGAGAATGTTGTTTCTCATGGTCTAAGAGTCGTTTAGGTGCCTTTTGGCAAACTCCAAGCGGGCTGTTATGTGCCTTTTACTGAGGAGTGTCTTCCGTCTGGCCACTCTACCATAAAGGCCTGATTGGTGGAGTGCTGCAGACATGGTTGTCCTTCTGGAAGGTTATCCCATCTCCAAAGAGGAASTCTGGACCTCTGTCAGAGTGACCATTGGGTACTTGGTGTCATCCCTGACCAAGGCCCTTCTCCCCCGATTGCTCAGTTTGGGCAGCTACCCGCTCTAGGACAAATCTTGGTGGTTCCAAACTTCTTCCATTTAAGAATGATGGATGCCACTGTGTTCTTKGGGACCTTCGATGCTGCAGACATTTTCTGGTACCCTTCCCCAGAYCTGTACCTCGACACAATCCTGTCTCGGAGCTCTATGGACAATTCTTTCGACCTCCTGGTTTGGTTTTTGCTCTGACATTCACTGTCAACTGTGGGACCTCATATAGACAGGCGTGTGCCTTTCCAAATCATGTCCAATCAATTGAATTTACCACAGGTGGACTGCAATTTGAAGAAACATCTCAAGGATTATCAATGGAAACAGGATGCACCTGAGCTCAATTTCCAGTCATAGAAAAGGGTCTGAATACTTATGTAAATAAGGTCTTTGTTTTGTTTTTTATATATATATACACACACACAGTTGAAGTCGGAAGTTTACATACACCTTAGCCAAATACATATAAACTCAGTTTTTCACAATTCCTGACATTTAATTCTTGTAAAAAATTCCCTGTCTTAGGTCAGTTAGGATCACCACTTTTATTTTAAGAATGTTAAAGGTCAGAATAATAGTAGAGAGAATTATTTATTTCAGCTTTTATTTATTTCATCACATTCCCAGTGGGTCAGAAGTTTACACACACTCAATTAGTATTTGGTAGCATTGTCTTTAAATTGTTTACTTGGGTCAAACGTTTCATGTAGCCTTCCACAAGTTTCCCACAATAAGTTTGATTAATTTTGGCCCATTCCTCCTGAAGGGCTGGTGTAACTGAGTCAGGTTTGTAGGCCTCCTTGCTCGCACAAGCTTTTTTAGTTCTGCCCACAAATTTTCTATAGGATTGAGGTCAGGGCTTTGTGATGGCCACTCCAATACCTTGACTTTGTTGTCCTTAAGCCATTTTGGCACAACTTTGGAAGTATGCTTGGGGTCATTGTCCATTTGGAAGACCCATTTGCGACCAAGCTTTAACTTCCTGACTGATGTCTTGAGATGTTGCTTCAATATATCCACATAATTTTCCTACCTCATGATGCCATCTATTTTGTGAAGTGCACCAGTCTCTCCTGCAGCAAAGCACCCCCACAACATGATCCTGCCACCCCCGTGCTTCACGGTTGGGATGGTGTTCTTCGGGTTGCAAGCATCCCCCTTTTTCCTCCAAACATAACGATGGTCATTATGGCCAAACAGTTCCATTTTTGTTTCATCAGGCCAGAGGACATTTCTCCAAAAAGTACAATATTTGTCCCCATGTGCAGTTGCATACCATAGTCTAGCTTTTTTATGGTGGTTTTGGAGCAGTGGCTTTTTCCTTGCTGAGCGGCCTTTCAGGTTATATCGATATAGGACTCGTTTTACTGTGGATATAGATACTGTTGTACCTGTTTCCTCCAGCATCTTCACACGGTCCTTTGCTGTTGTTCTGGGATTGATTTGCACTTTTTGCACTAAAGTACGTTCATCTCTAGGAGACAGAATGCGTCTCCTTCCTGAGCGATGTGAACGGCTGCGTGGTCCCATGGTGTTTATACTTGTGTACTATTGTTTGTACAGATGAACGTGGTACCTTCAGGCGTTTGGAAATTGCTCCCAAGGATGAACCAGACTTGTGGAGGTCTACAATTTTTTGTCTGAGGTCTTGGCTGATTTCTTTTGATTTTCCCATGATGTCAAGCAAAGAGGCACTGAGTTTGAAGGTAGGCCTTGAAATACATCCACAGGTACACCTCCAATTGACTCAAATGATGTCAATTAGCCTATCAGAAGCTTCTAWATCCATGACATCATTTTCTGTAATTTTCCAAGCTGTTTAAAGGCACAGTCAACTTAGTGTATGTAAACTTACTTCTGACCCACTGGAATTGTGATACAGTGAATTATAAGTGAAATAATCTGTCTGTAAACAATTGTTGGAAAAAGTACTTGTGTCATGCACAAAGTAGATGTGCTAACCGACTTTCCAAAACTATAATTTGTTAACGAGACATTTTGTGGAGTGGTTGAAAAACGAGTTTTAATGACTCCAACCTAAATGTATGTAAACTTCCGACTTCAACTGTGTGTGTGTATATGTGTGTATATACTGTATATTGTAAAAAACTAAACGTTTTCACTTTGTTATTATGGGGTTTTGTGTGTAGATTGAAAACAAATAATTGAATCAATTTAAGAATATGGCTGTAACGTAACAAATTGTGGAAGAAGTCAAGGAGTCTGAATACTTTCCAAATAGTTTCTTTAAGCCACCATAAGTACATGTTTCACACACCATACAGTTTGATATGTTGGAAGTTGATTCTTTTTCAAGCCTCGCATCCATCCCGCTGTACTTTTCCACACAAAAGTCCTGTGGCCAAAGCAAAGAGCTCTCTCTTGGAGTTCGATTTATAGCCTTACATATGTGGATGTAGTTACAGCCTTCAGTGCAGATACAAGGCCTTGGTTGTCAATAAAGGACCCACTGGCAGGCTTAGGCTTTACATATGAATTATGATGTCGCTCTCTCTCTCTCTCTGCCTTTGCTGTACCGCTGCCACAAACCCACGCCATGTTTCCATCAACCTTCCTTTCAACTGACACATCATATTCCTCATTCATCTCCCACCGAAGTTTAAGAGGCCCCTCCATTTTTCTTTTCAAATACCTCCTTTTAATTTTTTTTTATCTTAATAAGCCCTTTTCAACGTTTTCTTAAGGTGACAATGTGAACCAGTTAAAGGGGCAACCTGGGATTCAAACAATAACAAAACGGTCCGCCCGCCACATTTTTGGTAAACAGCTGAGGGATGGGGCTGGAGAAATGTAACCACTAAAATGTTTCTAATCTTCATTAAGCAATTACTACTTATCATTGATATATCAATCACAAATTGCCCCTTTAAGTTTGTAATAACTGATCAACACCTCTTGTTGTGTGAGCTTGGTCTCGAGGTCTGGAGGAGGAAGTGACACATGTAAGCCAGGGGAGTGAGGCCAGGGGAGTGAGGCCAGGGGAGGTAGGCTATAGTGTGGCTGTTTGATGTGGATTAACATGCTAATAGGGGCTCTCGCCTTTATTTGTCAAACCTCTCCTCCAGAGAGGAAGGCAAGGCCTCCAGCCATGGAGAGGAGAAGGGAGGAGAGGGCTTCTGGGTGGGGGGGGTGGAGGGNGGGCTTCTGGGTGGGGGGGGTGGAGGGATATTGAGAGGGGGGTGTGGTGGGGGATGGGGGTGTAAGATATCACTAATTAGCATGTGGAAGAAAAATGGATCTGACAGGAGAGGTAACCCAGTCTTGATAAATATGGTGACTTAACACTTCACCCCCTCCCTCAACCTTCCCCTCTTTGTCTGTCAAGCCCAACAGCTGTGGAGTTTAAACTCCTTTCACCTAAGGAGGAAATCAAAAGATAATCCAGAGTTTGATGTTTGAGGAAAACTTTTGAGTTTGGGGGAAAAGGGGTCAGAGATGTATAGGACCAGGGGTTTAAGCTGTAAACCCCTCACAATGGGTTCTGACAGGGTGAGTTTTCCCCTGCTCCACTGAGAAGTCTTTGGAAAGTTCTAAGCACCATCTCTGTGCATGACTAACCCTATTGAAGAATGGAGCGATAAAGAAACCCAAAGGGCTTAAGATGAACCTTAAATTTTCTTGACGAAAACAAATTCCCTGAATATCCATATTGATGCCGGGGGGAATTGAATCTATTCACCTGTTCGGAGTGTGGTGGAGCAGGTTTTCTATGGCGGTTGTCAAGAGGCAATTTGACTTTTCGTAGCTCATCTTTTTGTCAACGTCAACAGTTTGGGTGTCTCATTCTGTTATGGTGATGAATATATTTCAATTTGTTTGACTTGTCATGTCTGGTAATAAATACATAAGTCTGAGAAAAATTATTCAGCACTTTCTACTTTTAAAAGATAATATTTGACAACTTTGTGGCCTCAGGGCTCACTTGAAAAAGAGATGTAGATCTTAATGTAACTTCCCTGGTTAAATATAAGAGAAATACATATAATTATGTTTTTGCAAATAGATAAAGTTATTCTTCAGAAGGGGAAGTATGGCTATTGTTCCAACATTATAAAACCTCACTATAAAGTGCGCTGATGCCGAGCATGCTAGATAGGATTCTGAACAACAGTCAAATCAAATCCCATTTTATTGGTCACATACCACATATCCATATTTAGCAGATGTTATTGCGTGTGTAGCTAAATGCTTGTGTTCCTAGGTCCAACAGTGCAGTAGTATCTAACAATTCGCAACAATACACACATCTAAAAGGAAAATAATGAAATTAAGAAATCTATAAATATTAGGACGCGTGTCCATTTATTGCTTTATTGCATAGCATAACTAGAAACCTTAGGTTGACCATAGCATGACCACTCTCAGTTCAAGGGCACACCTACAGTACATCACTCTGTCTGAATGAGATAATATAAACACTCAAGATGGCAGCTAGCCAACCTTGAGAAGCTTAAAATGACAATAACCCACTGCTTACCCCTCCTCACACATGCACACGCACATCCCCAACCCACTTGCCTTCAAGGCCTATTTTTCACATCGAACCCCATAGAAGTAATTGACGTTTCTCCCTCTCTCCTCTGACAGCTCCATGCAACTCCGCTATTGCTTTAGTGCACATTTGCTCACCTGAAGAAGGTACGTTTCTGTCCATAAGGTCCCGGGACTTGGGGAGAAGGGGGGGATTTGCCATTTGGTGCCAGAGCTGCAGCTCTCTACTGCGCTGGATGATCCAAGGCCATGCCCCGGGGGACGGGTTAGTGGCCGACGGGGCCAAAGAGCTGTCATCCTGCGGAAAAATGATTAATCTATCCCTCTTCTCTCCTTTATCCCACAAGGATAGAGGGATGAGTGGCGATACAGAACAGAGGCAAACCGATAAATGCCTAAATCGGTGTATATGCAGATTCCACTTACCACCCATTAGGATATCGATAAATGACCTCATCATTATCATTTAGAAATAATTGGAAGTTGCACCGGGGGTTCAGCTGGGATATATTTAAAAATGTAAAAAATGGAGTGAATATTTTTTTTCTACTTTTGATCTGTTTGATTAAATGTCCTACTGGTGTTGCAAATTSCTGTGAGGGTTCAGTTGGTTGTTGGTCTGGAGCACCTGTTAAGATGAAAGACTAGTGTGCAACTGGGCAGAGAAGTTCCCTGTGCCCTTTCTGGGTCCTTCCTCAGGGGCCCTCTGCTGTGCACACTGCCTGTACACAGAGGCTGCGTCCCAAATGGCACCCTATTCTGTATTTAGTGCACTACTTTATACCAGGGCCCATAAAGCTCCGGTCAAAAGTATCATCAAAGTAGTACACTATATGTTTGGGGAATAGGGGGCCATTTTGGACGCAGGCAGGGAGTACACGTATGACTGGAAGGCTCACTGTAAACACACAGGTTAGAGCTGTCAGCCTGAACATTCCCTCTCTCTACCTCACTCAATCTTTCTTCCTCACTCTCTCCTTGTAGTGTTAATCCCTTCATTCCATCATGTGAGCCGGAGGGTGGAGCGAGAAAGAGAAAAGGAGAGCAACAGGAGAATACGTAGGGAGAAGAAAGAAGAGAGCACAATTTGCAGAATTTGAAGTGTGCGTTTCCGTAATAGCAGCGCTTAACGACACCAACTACAGTATCTTTACTGTCTGTCTGAGAGAGGAGAGAACAGAGACTCAGCTTCTCCCTCTCCCTCTCTCTTCGCCCTCACCCTCTGCCTCTTCCGTACTGTTACAAAACACAAGACAGTAGGGCACTGACAGCTCCAAGTGTCTGGGGCCAGGGAAATAATTGATAGCAGGCTGCCTGCATCCAAGGTCCTTTAGCAGTAATTGCAAGCAGAATCTGCCTCTCTGATCTCACCAGTGGTATTGGCCATGCCAGAACAGCCTGGCTTTGACAGATTGCCTTCCTGCTGTAATAACTTAGGCATGTTCCCCGTTTTCTCTCACAAGGCCACGACGCAGCCTCTCAGCCCCAGCTCTACCCGGCTCCATACCACACAACCAGTAACCAACCACCAGCCCCAGCTCTATACCGTGCAACCAGCCCCTGCTTTACCCAGCTCTATACCGTGCAACCAGCCCTTGCTTAGCCAGCTCTATACCGTGCAACCAGCCCTTGCTTAGCCAGCTCTATACCGTGCAACCAGCCCTTACTTAGCCAGCTCTATACCATGCAACCAGCCCCTGCGTTTACCCAGCTCTATACCGTGCAACCAGCCCTTGCTTAGCCAGCTCTATACCATGCAACCAGCCCCTGCGTTTACCCAGCTCTATACCAAGCAACCAGCCCCTGTATTACCCAGCTCTATACCATGCAACCAGCCCCTGTATTACCCAGCTCTATACCATGCAACCAGCCCCTGTATTACCCAGCTCGATACCATGCAACCAGCCCCTGTATTACCCAGCTCTATACCACGCAACCAGCCCCTGTATTACCCAGCTCTATACCAATGCAACCAGCGCCTGTATTACCAGCTTATATCCACGCAATCCAGCCCCTGTAGGTACGCCACCTTCTATAGCCAAGTAAACCGAGCCCTGTATCACCCAGCTCTGATACCACAGCACCAGCCCCTGTATTAACCAGCTCTAATACCATCGCAACTAGCTTATACCCACTCTATACATGCAACCGGCCCCTGTATTATCCAGCTCTATATCGCAACCAGCCCTGTTTACCCAGTCTACATGCAAACCAGCCCTGTATCCAGCATATACACAGCAACCAGCCGTATTACCCAGCTATACCAGCAACAGCCCCTGTATTACCCAGCTCTATACAATGCAACCAGCCCGCCCTGTATTACCCAGCTCTATATCCACGCAACCAGCCTCTGTATCTACACCCACTTTTTCTAAG
>NC_036858.1:48790826-48791675 GCF_002910315.2 Salvelinus sp. IW2-2015
GCAACCAGCCCCTGTATTACCCAGCTCTATACCACGCAACCAGCCCCTGTATTACCCAGCTCTATACCACGCAACCAGCCCCTGTATTACCCAGCTCTATACCAAGCAACCAGCCCCTGTATTACCCAGCTCTATACCAAGCAACCAGCCCCTGTATTACCCAGCTCTATACCACGCAACCAGCCCCTGTATTACCCAGCTCTATACCACGCAACCAGCCCCTGTATTACCCAGCATATAAAAATATAAATCAGTTGTATCAAAAAGTTGCCTGTCAGAGACGGGGGGCTAAGTGCTAAAACACAGACAGGAACAAACCTGACATCTAAAATAATGAGTGTGCTGATTTCTGGGGCTGGTTGCGTGGTATAGAGCTGGGTAATACAGTGGGCTGGTTGCGTGGTATAGAGCTGGGTAATACAGGGGCTGGTTGCGTGGTAATAGGAGCTGGGTAATACATGGGCTGGTTGCGTGGTATAGAGCTGGGTAATACAGGGCTGGTTGCGTGGTATAGAGCTGGTATCAGGGGCTGGTTGCGTGTATAGAGTGGTAAATACAGGGGCTGGTTGCTTGGTGGTATAGGAGGCTGGGTAATACAGGGGCTGTTGCTTGGTATAGAGCTGGGTAATCCAGGGGCTGGTTGCTGGTATAGAGGCTGGGTAATACGGGGCTGGTTGCTCTGGTTAGAGCTGGGTAATACAGGGCTGGTTGCGTGGTATAAGAGCTGGGTAAATACACGGGGCTGGTTGCGTGGTATAGAGCTGGGTAATACAGGGCTGGTTGCGTGGTATAGGCTGGATCGTGGGCTGGTTGCGTGGTATAGACTGGGTAATACAGGGGCTGGTTGCG
>NC_036858.1:48791700-48827049 GCF_002910315.2 Salvelinus sp. IW2-2015
GCTCCTGGCATGGAATAGAGTGTGTAATACAGGGTCTGGCTGTTGCGTGGATAGAGCCGATACATGTTAGCCATGAGAGGTGGGTAATACACTAGTTAGCGTGTATAGAGCGTGGGTAATAAAGGGCTGGTTGCATGGAATAGAGCTGTGGTAATACAGGTGTGGGGCTGGTTGCGTGGTATAGAGCTGGGTAATACAGGGGCTGGTTGCGTGGATAGAAGCTGGGTAATACAGGCATGGGCGTGTATAGGCTGGGATACAGGGCTGTGCGGTTATAGAGCTGGGTTAATACAGGGGCTGGTTGCGTGTATAGAGCTGGGAATACAGGGGCTGGCTGTTGCGTGGTATAGAGCGTCGGGAATACAGGGCTGGTTGCGTGGTTAAGAGCTGCGGTAATACAGCGGGCTGGCGCTGTTGGTGTATAAGCTGGTGGGTAATACAGGGGCTGGTTGCTGGTATAGAGCTGGGTAATAACAGGGCTGGTTGCGTGGTATAGAGCTGGGTAATAACAGGGGCTGGTTGCTGTTATAGAAGCTGGGTAATACAGGGGCTGGTTGCCATGGTATAGAGCTGGGTAATACAGGGGCTGGTGCTGTATACTAGAGCTGGGTAGAATACAGGGCTGGGGCGTTTGCGTAGGTATAGAGCTGGGTAATACAGGGCTGGTTGCATGTTGTGTATAGAGCTGGGGTAATACAGGGGCTGCGTTGCATGTATTAGAGCTGCCGGTTAATCCTACACCGGGCTGTGGACCACGCTCTGCATACCACGCAACCAGCCCCAAACACCCTTTTTACCCGAGGCGTCACTTAAGTTCCATGCAAACCAAGCCCCACCTCTAGTTACCCCAGCTCTCATACCAACGCAACCAAGCCCCCAGCGCCCTCATGAGTTATAACTCCCAAGGTGGCTCTTCTATGTTCCTTGAACATCGAAAATAATCACCGAGCCGCCTTTATCACCCACGTAATACAGGCCTCGAGAGAGAGAACCGCAAACCTAGCCCCCTGTATTGAGCCCAAGCCTCATGGTTGCCGTGGTATAGAGCTAGGTAATACAGGGCTGTTGCATTGGATAAGAGCTGTACATACAAGGGCTGGCGGCTGTTGCATTGTAATAGAGCTGCGGTAATACCAGGGGCTGCGTTGCATGTAGAGAGCTTATATATATATATAACTAGTGCCAACAGTGCTTAGGGCATATTTTTCCTCTGTGATTTCTATGGCAATTGAAAAGTGGGAATTACGTACACTTAAGTGCTTGTGTGTGTAYAGAGAAATATAGAGGACAGACAGTTAGTTTGCTACTTGTAATGTAGCACTAGAAATACAGATAGCAACTGCATTTTATTGTCCACAGTCTCTAATGGAGTGTTTAAAAACCCTTAAAAGCATGTTGATAATGATAACTGTAATAAACATAATTCTGCCCCTAAACGAGTTGGACAATAACAATCTGTGTTGCCATGGCTCTCTTCTTGAATGACAGTCTGAGGGCTTCGATAGTGGTCTTTTTACTCCTCCCTCTCTCATCTCTCTCTTTTTCTCCACCCTCTTTCCTCTCTTTCAGTGGCACTTTTCTGTGCTCTGTTTTCTATGTGAAGCACTCTGGGATCTGTTTTACTTGATGGGGTGTAATAGTAGTGTGCCTCTATCCCCCCCGGGCATCCTCCCTCCCTGCCGCCCCTCCCTCCCTCCGCCCAGTGTGAGGACCCCTGCGGGCTGCCCTGTGTCTGCCTGTGTTCTGTGGCAGAGTTATAAGCTGGCCAGCTCCACCCCATGGCTGTCCAAACAAGGTTTCACTCCAGGCGCCCACATCAAAAAGAGCAGCACACAGGCGGCAGGAAAGTGAACCGGCGGGATGTTGCATCTGGCTATTTATTTAGTTTTCACAAATGAGAAAAAAAATGGGTAAARAAAGTGAGTGAGCTACTCGTACTGTAGTTGCCAGTGTTTTTTTCCCACACACTGACGGTCAAATGAATTCAAACCCACTCGACTTGATGTTAATGGGGGTGAGATGCTTGAAGTAGCCAGTGTTTTCTTCTTGTACAGTCAGCCAGTCGTTGCTACTGATAATCAACATTGTCTTGCTGTGTATGAAATGTGTTGGCCAGTCCTAGCAGGGCTGACGAGAGTAAACACTCCAAAATGATTTGTCTTGAAAATCTTTTAGAGTTGAAGCGTAAACAGACAAAAAACCTCCTCCTTCCTCCGGTACGAAATGTGATACTGTCGACCGCTGTGGTTTGTATCATACCGGCTATGTCTGGCAGCTAATCTAATTAAATCTCTAATTTAAATAAAGGCTTAAATCAACACAAATAAACATTAGCAAATGAGCTAGGGAATAACATGTGGGAGCGGGATGAAACACAATGTGAAAAGAGTTAAAAGCTCCTAAATGCCTCAAAGCGTAGTCGGCAGCACAACTGCAAAGGCGGCTGACRATAGAGTAAAAATAGAATTCCTCTGCACACAAACACGCAATTAATAAAATATAATTTGAGTGGGTTTGGATATGAATGGGATGGGGTTAATATAGATGGCTGCTTTGAAGCATCTAAACAAAGATGTTTTAAAGATGGGCGCAATGTGAAAATGTAAATACACTTCATAGGAGCCTTGGGTCAGGGTTAGGATTCGATTTATGGTTTTGGCATTCACCCCCAGGTCCATCACTCATTCCCCAATGCCCCCTCCCTCCCTCCCTCCCTCCCTCCCAGGCCCAAGCCAACCTCAGATCACAAGACCCTGTGCTGAACTACAGTCGACCCTCTGCTCTGCATACTGGGCCAGCTGGGCCTCAGTCAGATGCCATAATAAGAACCATTCAGTCCCTTTAATGATTGTGTGACTATTGGGCGGGTTTCTCTCCCTCTCTTTCTAGCTCTGTTTCTCTCAATTCAGTTTCATTTAAGGGTTTTATTGGCATGAAAAACATATATTTACATTGCCAAAGCAAGTGAAATAGATAATAACCAAAGGTGAAATAAAAAACTTACACTTACAAAAGTTCCAAAATAATGACATATTATGTCTGCATAGGGTTGTAATGATGTGCAAATAGTTAAAGTACAAAAAGGAAAATAAATAAACATATATATATAGGTTGTATTTACAATGGTGATGGTTCTTCACTAGTTGCCCTTTTCTTGTGGCAACAGGTCACAGATCTTGCTGCTGTGATTGTGCAATGTAGTATTTTACCTAATGGATATGGGAGTTTATCAAAATTGGATTTGTTTTCGAATTCTTTGTGGGTCTGTGTAATCTGAGGGAAATATGTGTCTCTAATATTGTCATACATTTGGCAGGTTAGGAAGTGCAGCTCAGTTTCCACCTCTCTCTCTCGTCTGTTTCTCACTCACTCACTTGCTTTTCATTATATTTTCTCTCTCGCGCGCTCTCTCTCTTCACATCTGTCTGGTCTGGCTGCTGTGGATGTTTTGGGGTGGCCAGACAGTGTTTTTGACCAGTGTTTTTGAGGCGGTGTGGGTCATGTACACTATCATATCTGGGAGGTCCTATGTGATAAGATGTTTTGGAGGCTACAGACTGTCTTCCTGGTGGCCTGATGTCTCACAGAGCCTGTGTTACGTTATTTACGGTCCTCTCCTCGCCATGCCAGGGTTCCCAACTTTATGTTCCCACATGATCAAGACATTACCAGAATTTGTCATCAAATATGACCTCACTGCTAAACTCTCTACAATTCAAGCACTGGACTTGATTAAGAAAGAAGCATCGTAATTTTGTTTGGTCTAAACAACAGCAGCTACGAAAAAGTGAATTTCCTAGTTAAATTACACATTGCTGTTCTATATCATTGTGGTAGTGTATATTGCCTACTACCTTTTTATTGAATCATCCTGACATGGATATGGTCATTCTATACCTTTCCATGGACTCCTGTGTGATTGTAGGCCTAATATGTAACTTGGATGGCAACCTGACCAAATTCACATAGAAATGTGGTTATAGATCTGTCATTTTCATTGGAGCATGTCTAAGAAGTCGTAGTGTCTAAGAAGCGGTTCTATGTGCGCTATTTCTATGCTTCCCATTCTTAAGTTACTTTTTTGTCTTTTTTACTTACATTTTTTTGTACACAAATAGCTGAAAATGCTATATTTTCGGTTCTGGAAAATATATTTCACAGTGGTTTAGATGGTACAATGATTMTCTACACAATGACTGCTTGTTTTATCCCAAACTGAAATTAGGCAAACTATTCGATTTTTTGTAACCAGGAAATGGCAGAGCGATTTCTGCATATTGCACCTTTAATGTTGCATAAACATAATGGATCTGGAAAGCTTTCCAACCTTTACATCCCTGGTTGGATTATAAAGCTGTGATAAGAGAACATGGAAGGCCATAAACGCTAAATCAAAACTTCATAAAGGTTATGGGTCTCTCTGTAAATAATGTGGCATACAGTATATCACAAAAGTGAGTACACCCCTCACATTTCTGTAAATATTTGAGTATATCTTTTCATGTGACAACACTGAAGAAATGACACTTTGCTACAATGTAAAGTAGTGAGTGAACAGCTTGTATAACAGTGTAAATTTGCTGTCCCCTCAAAATAACTCAACACACAGCCATTAATGTCTAAACCGCTGGCAACAAAAGTGAGTACACCCCTAAGTGAAAATGTCCAAATTGGGCCCAAAGTGTCAATATTTTGTGTGGCCACCATCATTTTCCACCACTGCCTTAACCCTCTTGGGCATGGAGTTCACCAGAGCTTCACAGGTTGCCACTGGAGTCCTCTTCCACTCCTCCATGACGACATCACGGAGCTGGTGGATGTTAGAGACCTTGGGGTGGGGGCAAAAATTACAACAACATTGTCTGAGAACTATACATCCTTTAAGTAGGGTTCATACAGACACTGGCAAGTCAAATTCAAGGACTTTTTCAAGCACTTAATTGTGGACCTCAATGTTATACAATTGTATAGTTTATATAATTATACATATAGGACCTAATATAGAACCCCCCCCCCCACTATGGCAAAAAAGTGTTAAAAAAAGCATTGCTAATGCATTGATATTCAAACTATTATTACATTCTAAAATATGTTAGAATAATGTGGATTTGCTTGACTAAATAAACTAGATGCATGTGTGGGGATTATTCTGTAGCCTATGTGGCCGACACAGGCACACATAATAAAGCCATGAATAGCGGTAGTATTAATCTCACCATTTGAATCTCACCATAGCTGTTTTTATAATGAGAAAGCGACCAAAAACCAGGTTCCTTTAGTAATGGAAGGATTTGTATGGAAAGTCAAGTTGAAGCCAGCATTAGATGTTGTCATCCTCAAAATAACCGCAACAGGGTAGCGCAACACCCTTCAATGGAAGCGGCGGGAAACAAACTAAAGTTTAGTCACAGATAATTATAAGGGAGCAGGATAACTTATAAATTGACTACAATTATTACAAAGACTTTTCAAGCACCAAATTGAGGAAATGTCTGATTTTCAAGGTAGGCCTATTCCGGCACTTGAATTTCTGAGCTCCAAATTGAAGTAGGCTACTTCAAGCCCCTTGTATTGTTTAAAATGGCAGGTGTAACATGGAAACCAAAATGTATTTGACATGTTATTTCATTGCCAAATCATATTGGGAAGAAGCCCACTAGGCTATGTAATATGTTGTTATTATATCCAGAATAAAGAATAGGAATAGTGTTGGGTGTCTGAGCAATAGTCTATCCTACACAATTGCGCTTAGTAGACTCTGTTGAATCCAAGGCACAAAGAAATCTAAGGAGAACCTGCTGTAAATCAAGTAGACAACAACAGATGATCAACATCAATTGGCTAGTGATATGAGATCCAACGGGGAGCCAGGCACAACTGTCTTGACCGGCGTAATGAATGAGACACCTACATATTCTGGACATTCCTTGCGAACACTTTTTTTCCAGCATGTTGGCTGTTGTTGCATCACATGCGCCATCACATCATCTGTTCGTCAGTTGACTGTCATTCAGAAAACTCCTTCATGGATCAGATGACGATGTGTGAAAATATCACAGCGTAATTAAACAGCTCGAAACCAAATGCGCACCCAACAAGTGTTATGCATAATTATTGAAGAATCACATTAATGACAGTATCGATTTAGGTTTTAAGTATTGCGGTAACCTGACTCTTTAGGTTGGAAGCATGTGATTTTGCAAATGCATAAATTGTTTTGGATTTGTGTGCCCATTTTAAAAACTGTTTTCACCTCATAACATAAGGAGACACAAAATGTTAAATAGTTACACTGCATTTCTGAGATCTCTACACAAAAAACTGTCCGACAGCTAGATCCAGGATTCTTACACGGTTCAAGTTCAATGTCTAATTTAACCGATTTAATGCTTAATATACAGTTGAAGTCAAAGTTTACATATTCCTTAGCCAATTCCTGACATTTAATCCTAGTAAAAATTCCCTGTCTTAGGTCAGTTAAGATCACCACTTTATTATGTTTTATTTCAGCTTATATTTCTTTCATCACATTCCCAGTGGGACAGAAGTTTACATACACTCAATTAGTATTTGCTAGCATTGCCTTTAAACTGTTTAACTTGGGTTAAACATTTCGGGTAGCCTTCCACAAGCTTCCCACAATAAGTTGGGTGAATTTTCCTCCTGACAGAGCTGGTGTAACTGAGTCAGGTTTGTATGCCTCCTTGTTCGCACACGCTTTTTCAGTTATGCCCACAAATTCTCTACAAGATTGAGGTCAGGGCTTTGTGATGGCCACTCCAATACCTTGACTTTGTTGTCCTTAAGCCATTTTGCCACAACTTTGGAAGCATGCTTGGGGTCATTATCCATTTGGAAGATCCATTTGTGACCAAGCTTTAACTTCCTGACTGATGTCTTGATATGTTTCTTCAATATATCCACATATTTTCCCTCCCTCATGATGCCATCTATTTTGTGARGTGCACCAGTCCCTCCTGCAGCAAAGCACCTCCACAACATGATGCTGCCACCCCCGTGCTTCACGGTTGGGATGGTGTTCTTCGGCTTGCAAGCCTCCCCCTTTTTCCCCCAAATATAACGATGGCCATTATGGCCAAACAGTTCTATTTTTGTTTCATCAGACCAGAGGACTTTTCTCCAAAAAGTACGATCTTTGTCCCCATGTGCAGTTGCAAACCGTAGTCTGGCTTTTTTATGGCGGTTTTGGAGCAGTGGCTTCTTCCTTGCCGAGCTGTCTTTCAGGTTATGTCGATATAGGACTCGTTTTACTGTGGATATATAAATACTTTTGTACCCGTTTCCTCCAACATCTTCACAAGGTCCTTTGCTGTCGTTCTGGGATTGATTTGCACTTTTCGCACTAAAGTACATTGTTGTACTTTGTGGAGGTCTACAATTTTTTTTCTGAGGTCTTGGCTGATTTCTTTTGATTTTCCCATGATGTCAAGCAAAGAGGCACTGAGTTTGAAGGTAGGCCTTGAAATACATCCCAAATTGACTCAAATTATGTCAATTAGCCTATCAGAAGCTTCTAAAGCCATGACATCATTTTCTGGAATTTTCCAAGCTGTTTAAAGGCACAGTCAACTTAGTGTATGTAAACTTCTGACCCACTGGAATTGTGATACAGTGAATTATAAGTTAAATAATCTGTCTGTAAACAATTGTTGGAAAAATGACTTGTGTCATGCACAAAGTAGATGTTCTAACCGACTTGCCAAAACTATAGTTTGTTAACAAGAAATTTGTGGAGTGGTTGAAAAACGAGTTTTAATGATTCCAACTCCAACCTAAGTCTATGTAAACTTCCGACTTCAACTGTATGCTATAATGACAACTTACACTGCCATAAATGCAAGGACCGATAAGTAAAGTTTTATGTCACACGATTTTGGACAAATCCGTCAAGACACCAACCATGAGGAAGGGTTTTAAATCAACTTGTGAATTTTATTCTATATAGCTATGTTCCCGCCATATATCTTAATGTAATAACATTATTATTATCAATGACATCAACAGCTGTAACAAGTTGTCCAGCATAGGAAATCCTCACTGTTACCCTAGTTTATAGAAATACCCTTATATGAGCCTCCTTCAGCGTAGTGACATGTTCCTTTAATTGCGCTCTATATAACAGTTATTGTAGCCTTGTTGGGCGATTTGTTCATTGTAATGCATTTCCGACAGGCAGGAATGAGTAGCCTCATTCGGCAGGTAGCCTAGTGGTCAGAGCGTTGGGCCATTAACCAAAAGGTTGCTAGATCGAATCCCCAAGCTGACAGCTGACGAGGTAAACATCTGTCGTTCTGCCCCTGACCAAGGCAGTTAATCCACTGTTTCTAGGCCGTCATTGTAAATATGAATCTGTTCTTAACTGACTTGCCAAGTTAAATAAAGGTGTAAAATGTTTTTAAAACCTATGTATTGTAATGTGACAAGATTAGTTACTATCAAGAATAAATTGCTATTAATATCTGACGTTAGGCTAGCAGTTAGTTCCGAGGACAACATAACTCAAGTTATACCAAATCATTCACGTTATTAACTACCTCCAACTGACATTCAACATTGTTCCAACATTATTTCATCATGGCCGACAGTTCCAGCTTCAAAGCAGCTCGTTGAGTGATATATGACAGTGACTCTACAAACATGGCATCCCAACAATACCTTTAGTCCTCCTTGTTGAATAGATGAGGGTTGATTCTTTCTCTCCCTCCTGGCATTACAATAGGAGGGAGGGAGTGGGGGGAGGGGAGACACCTGCCCTAAATGGCCCTGTCTCTCGCTGAGCTGCGCCTTTGATCTCAATGAAAGTTGGATTGCCTGGCTGGGAGGGGCAGTGATAATCCCTCCTGTGCTTTTTGTCCCAGCCAGGGTCCTGTAGGGGTCCTGTACAGCCAGGGATAAAGCGGTGGGGCTGAGTCTTAATCAAACAGCAGGACCGGTGGGGCATGGGGCTGCACGGGGACAGAGCCCTTTGAGGGGTTAGGGTGCGGAAGGGCAACTTTAGGACAGGGGTGGGTACACACAAATAGGGGATTAGGAGAAAGGTTTTGCCTACTTGCATGTAGAAGTGAGTTGGGAGAGAGCTAGACCAGTAATAGTTACTCTGCTATTGTGTGGATAAAGCCATGGATATTAAAGGACTGAAAATGCTTGATCAAAGTTTTCTACTACTCTTTAAAAATTAAGAATTTTATTGATTGGGTAATTGGCCTAAAGAAAAATGATACAGACAAAACGATTGGTTGATGGTTAATAAATCAATCATTGTATTATCACAGTAATGTCACCACTCAGAAGTATCCTCAGTGGCAGATGCACTGAATGGCAAAGACAAATGAGCCATCATCCAACAAACTCAGAAAGACTACTCTGTTTGTCACTCCTATTGATTTCTGTTCCCTCCCTACTCTCTCTCATAGTTTATATCTCTATAAAATATACCTCTGGGAAGGATTTACAGCCACTGAAGGTCTCGCCTAGCTGCCTGCCTGCCTAGCTGCTTCTCTGCCTGCAGGCCTGTCTGCCTGCCTTTCTGTCTTGGCTGCCTGTCAACCTGCATGTCTGTCTATCTGCCTGCCTGTCTCTCTTGCCTGCCTGCCTAGCTGTCTCTCCTGTCTACCTGCCTACTTGTCTGTCTCTCCTGTCTACCTGCCTACTTGTCTGTCTCTCTGTCTGTCTCTCTGTCTGTCTATCTGCCTGCCTCGCCTGCCTGCGTGCCTGCCTCTCCCTTCTTCCTGCCTGTCTACCAAGCTGCCTTACTGCCTGTCTGCCTCTACTACCTGCCAGACTGCCATTACGAGCAAATTAAAGCTTGTGGTGAGGCGGCACAGTCGTGCACACTGGGAAATAGTTTAAATACCATAAAAAGGCCTCGCTCATTTACCCAGTCAGGGCTCTGGGAGGAGAGGAGATGGAAGGCAAACCACCACAGTGATAATCCTGCCAGTAGCAGGTGGCTACGCTACTTTAATGTTGGTGTAAAACAAAATTGCGCGATTCGGAACCATTTCGCTCTATTCTCAATCCGCTCTGTCTAATCTTTAAAGGACACAATTGGTCACCCGTGGCCAGGAAAATAGGCCCTCTGGTTCATATTCAAAGTTGACCTAAGGAGGGGATGATGACTGGCTAGATGGATGTATGGAGTTTTTTGCCAGGAGGCTGTCAGTAGTATAATAAAAAGAATAAGGAGGGAGGGAGGGAGGGAGGGAGGAAGCCTCTTTTTTCCCTCTCCCCTTCTTTTTCTTCTGAATTACCTGCTGGGTCCAAGCTCTTTTATGCCATTGTTGTGACAGGTAGATTTATAAGGCTTG
This sequence comes from Salvelinus sp. IW2-2015, assembly GCF_002910315.2. Lineage (NCBI taxonomy): Eukaryota > Metazoa > Chordata > Actinopteri > Salmoniformes > Salmonidae > Salvelinus > Salvelinus sp. IW2-2015. The sequence continues at coordinate 48,802,029 of NC_036858.1, forward strand.
AAATTTGTACAAATCAGTTGTCATTCAGCTGCAGCTGTCAATGTGTCAAGCTGTCAGGGCCTGCTGTGAGGGAGCTGCCTGTGGGGCTGAGCAGAGGGGCCAAACGCCCAGGAAAAGAAAATGAGTTCAAACAGAGAAAGAGAAGCTCTTCTCTCTCTCCTCTCATTCTGAGGGCCTCTCTGCCCCCGCGGAGTCGCCATCAATTTTTCTTGATGTTGAGCAACAGCATGCCCAAAATGACACGCCACACCGAGCCGTGTAGAGACACGACGCAGCACTGCTCCGCCGTGCCGAACCCTCAATCTGTAGACGCTGTTGTCTTCTAAATGGCTGGGCATGTGTAATCTCTCTGAGGAGAATGAATGATGTGTTCGGGATTCAGAGATGGTCGTTGTGTTATCTGTTTATTCTTGTGGCATGTCTATTACAGTAACTGTCCAGTGAAAATCTCATTTTTAAAAACAAATATTCTGTTTGCTCATACCCAAATAATGCTGCTAACTCGTCCTTTACTTGTAGTTGTGGCCGAGGCATAAATTTGAGAAAATACAATTAGTAAAACCCCATCTCAAACGTGTTTTTGAAAGAAACCATTTATAAAAACCTTTTGAAATTTGCTTGGATAATGACATCATCCTCTTTGGCCGAGGTAGACAAGACAGAAATTAGCTATTGTGGCTAACTTAACTAGCTGGCTAGCCAACAAGAAAGCTAGTCAAAGCAGATCCTCCTCACAACAACCATCTCGCCGTTCCCTATTTGAAATCCTGTAGTTTGTAGCTAAAAGTCATGTCAAGAGGAGACCTACTTAGCTGTTGTTGACTGATATATGGTAGGTGGCAAAAGTAGCTAGCTAGCATCACTATTAGCTAACTAGTTAGGTAGCTAACAACAAAAATATCAGAAATATGGTGACAAGCAAAGGACACACACGGCTCACGCTTCTGAAGTAATCAGTCTGCATTTATCGCCGTTATAGTAAGGTGTCCTAGTAGTAGTTCCATCGTACGTTTCCAAATGCTGAATCCATCCAAACTATTTTACTTGGTGCAGCTTGGCTCGGGGCTCAGGCAGTCTGCCACAGTGCCCCCACGTGGTAGGACAAGCAGGGGCATACAGAAAAGCAGCTTTTTAACATCCCTAATTATAATGTTTTGGAAGGACACTTATTTGATTCATATTGTAATCAGTTACTACTTTAAGTGGCTGGAGTTGTCTCTGCCATGCAGTGAGTGAATGTGGTGTGTTTAGAGTTGCTACTGGGTTGTTGTTATGTTGCTGTGTGTGGGGGTCATGCATACTATAGAGCCATTCCTTTTGTCTTGTCACTGCCTCTGTCATCTGTTAGACGTTTGTGTGTGTGACAGGCAGGTGTGGTGGTGGTGGGCATGATGTGTTGGCTCACTCAAAGGACACAGTGTGACACACAGCTCTTCCACCGTCTCTGTAGTATCTTCATCCTTTACAAGGGCAGGACAGGGACAGGTGCTGCACCCTGTGTGTGTGTGTGTGTGATTATACTGTGATGTGTGTGTGTGTGTGTGTGTGTGTGTGTGTGTGTGAGTGTGTGTGTGTGTGTGTTGTGTGTGTGTGTGATGTGTGTGTGTGTGTGTGTGTGTGTGTGTGTGGTGTTGATCAGTGCGTGAATACACTTTTTTATGGCGGATGACAAATATTGTGGTGTTCTCTCAGATCCAGGTGTTTGTTTGATACATCAGTGTGTGTCATATTCAGAATGTCAGGAATATAGGGAATTAATCTGGATATCATTACTAACAGGTTACTACCCTGTTGTGGGACTAATCTTTAAATTTAAGTGTCTTATAAAGTCTTCATAGTGATATTAGGGTCTGCTTTCCTTGAAGAAGTCAAATCCGCTTCGTGTTTTGTTTCATTGCCACGGCTACTAATGAGTATCGCGGATACTGGTATCGTCCTGGCCCTAGTGTGTGTGTGTGTGTTGTGTGTGTGTGTGTGTGTGTGTGTGTGTGTGTGTGTGTGTGTGTGTGTGTTTTGTGTGTGTTGTGTGTGTGTGTGTGGTGTGTGTGTGTGTGTGTGTGTGTGTAATAATTGGGTGGGTGCTATATTTGTTCCTATTAATATGCAAGTGTTTTTTTTGCATATCCCAATTCTCCCTGGGGTCACAGCCAGGGTGTGTGTGTGTGTGTGTGTGTGTGTGTGTGTGAGAGAGAGCCTGGGTTGCCAAGCGGAGAGGCTGAGTATGAGCACGAGGGTTGTGTGTGATGTGAATTCGTTTGAGAACTCACTAATTGAAGGATGAGGCCTCTATTTCTTTACATAGCTCCATACGCTCAAATACCTCCACCCTGGCCACGTTCCAATCTCCCTGCTGCCACACACACACACACCACACACACACACACACACACACACACACACACACACACACACACACACACACACACACACACACACACACAGACACACCACACACACACACACACACACACACACACACACACACACACACAGGGCTGCCTGGCTGCACTGTAATTAGTGTGTGTTTAAGGAGGTGTGTGTGTGTGTGACTAACAGATCTGTCACCTCCACCTGACAGAGGGACCCCTGGTAGAGACTGAGGTTTCAGGGGACGGAGTGACACTTGAGCAACAGCCAGAACCAGGAGGTGAAATATTAATCAAAGATGTCCCTATGTCCATTAGCAGCTGGCAACTGTGGCATCTCTGTATATGTGTTTGTGTGTGTCTTGGTGTGTGTGTGTATGCATGTACGTGTACTGTTTGTGTGTGTGTGTAGCATGTACACGTGTGTGTGTGTGTTTACGACTCTGCGTGTATACAATTGTGCGTGCACGCGTGTGTGTGTGTGTCTACTGATTATCCCCCGGTCCAGAGAGAGTGAGAAGTGTGAGCTAGGCTGCTGGGCTGAGTTTGTCTTGTAAAAGCTCAGCTGTCCAGAACATGACAGCTACAGGCCATTAAGGCCCGTAGAACACATCCAGGGAAATGGGTTGGAAAATGGAACGATGCTGGCTCCTGTACAAATATTAATTGGAACACACAATCACAGCAAATCAGTTAAATAAAGGTGCCTCTTAAGGACTAAAATAACATTGTTTTCCCTCCCATCGTTGATGGAATGTTTGCTATTGGCTCCAAATCAAGTTTGAAATACAAGTGTGTGTGTGTGTGTGTGTGTGTGCTTACTATATATTGTTCTTCTAACAAAGCAGTGTTAGCTTGGTGACCTCTATGAATCCTGCTACTCATTGACATGGTTTGTGTGAGCCAAGCCTGTTGTCTCCTTTGACCTCAACATGGCTTTTCCTTGTTAAACATGACATGTTAGGGCTTCAAAGAGCCAGCTTTGGTTTGCAAATACACCCTATTCTACTGTTGTCCTCAGATCCCTTTAACTTGCAAATGATTGTTAATTGTTTGGGAACTTATTTGCATTCGTTATGCAAACTGTTTGCATATGAACGATGACTTAAAGCTTTTGGAAGTCATAACATTTAGAATGTTTATGTTTTTTTTGTCAGCGTTGTTTTTTTGTTCTTTGACATTTTGAGAATGGCAATTTTATCACAGGAAGCTATGCCCAAAATGGAGAACGTGCCCTTATTTTAGTTTTCTGTTACACTTAAAAGGCGTCATAACACTTGCTATAAGCTCTTAAATGTTTTTTAACGTTACATATTGAATAAGATTGTCTATTTTCATGTGTGTCCTATTGTTCCACTTATACCAGTACAAAACAAAAAGAACATCTCATTTTAGGGAACTAGTGCCTGTTCCCTGTAGATATTAGGTAACTACACACTCCAAGATGGCGGTTTGGAAACAGTCCTATTAAATTAAAGGCTTAAATTAAGCCATTTTAATGGCTTAAAAACACACTGCGCTGATAGACGAGCATTTTAATGAGTCCAACGTGGTGAATAAATCTAAATGTTGACTTTGCACTTTATGGATGTGTTTTACTGATAAAACCATCGAGAGCCGACGGCAGAGAACAATACAAAATGGCAGCAACATGTTCTAGTGTTCCAATAGTCACGTTTTCCTCCCTGTTTCTTCTCAAGATTTTGTCTGTTCTGTTTCTGGGTAACTAGCATCTGCAGTTTAATAGTGAATTAATTAGCAGGCCCCCTCCTGTTAAATCAGGCATGGAAACCCAAAACATGAACACACCAACTAATTAGAATCAATGAAGGCTGGGAGAGGTAATGGGCCTCCTTCACTCCCTAACAACGCTGGCTGTAATTGGTCATAATTAAACCCCACGCTGGTTTTGTGTAAGTTGTAAACAGCTGAATGCTTCAATTAAGCACAAATACACCAGCGTGGTGTTAAAGGGAAGTGTGTGTGTGGAAGGGTGCTGGGTAGAGCCTCTGACATATGGATATGATCTTGTGCTCCCTCCCACCTCTGTTCCGATTCTGGCCTTTTTTTTGTCCGCCCGGTGCGTGAGAAGGAGAGATATTTTTGGCCCAGTGTAATATTGTAGTGACTCATAAATAAATGGTTACCCCTTCGGTACTAAAAGTTTTCATTAAAAAGGGTCTGAGTTTTCGTTACTGACACAGCGGGTTGCCTACGCAGGAAAACGCTGTTAAAATGTATCAGTGTGCTTTTCCTCACCTAATAAATCATCTGAACAGGGGGAAACATATGGCTGATAAGACCTTGGAAATGTGGCTTCAGCATGCAAACAGTGAGTCAAGTTGCCTGGAATCAGGGACCATCACAGACTGCTCTCTCTACTCCCTCTCTCCTTCCTCTCTTCTCTCTCAGAATATATCCTAGTTATTTTACACACCATTTTCTTGTTCATCTTATCACCTCTTTGTCACTTTTTTTTTTCAAGAAAAAGAAGCAATTCCTGTGTGTAAAGGACTGGGGAGTAGATAAGGCTTCTCACTCTCCCTCGCGCCATCCCTCTCTCTAATCACCCTCTCTCTCTCTCTCTCTCTCGCGTGCGCTCTCTCTTTCTCACACCCTCATCTCTCTCTCTCTCTCTTCCCGTCTCTCTTCGCCCCCTCCACCCCAGCAGAGAGAGAGAGGGGGTCCTGGGAGGTGCCCGTCCTGATGATGTATGTAGTGTCTGTGTCCTGGCTCTCCTCTGGTCCTCAGTCATTAATCATAGCCATTAGCTTTTCTCACTGCAGCCCTGTCCTGTCTGCCTGCCTCTACCACACACACACACACACACACACACACACACACACACACACACACACACACACACACACACACACACACACACACACACACACACACACACACACCTCTTATACACATCTAGATGTGTATAAGAGACAGACCCTGGCCTATCACAAGGCAGCCTCTTCTATTGTCTACCATATCCCCCACACATGCAGAGGCCCTAATACCTCTGCCTCACTGTCACCAGGAAGGCTGGTTTTCCTTTTCTCTGGAGGAGAGACAGGTATTGTAATGTGGAAAATGGATATTAGCTGATGAAACGGGTGATTCGTCATTAGCTGCTAAAGAGAGGGACTTATAGGTTGTGGTGGGGGGGTTATTGAGTGGTTTTAAGGTGCAATTGATCGTTGATATTGATTTTTACTGATACTTTCCCCCCGTGCCTTGCTGGGTATGTTTCACCAGCTGTAGCATTGAATAGCTGTGTGTGTGTGTGTGTGTGTGTGTGTGTGTCAGAATACAGTGTGGCTAGTCTTGTTAGGGAGACATATTAGTATTTGTGAATATGTCTGTACTAATTTGTTTATATATCAAAACAAATAGTGGAAGATCGTATAAACTTTTCTTGTCAAGATAAAACGGTAATAAACCCAATGTGACTGGATCCTATGCATGACTGGACTAGGTTAGACTGGAATGGAATAGTATGAACTGGGCTGTATTGGAATAATATTCCATATATTTTATTTATTATTTGTTGACCCTTTATTTAACTAGGCAAGTCAGTTAAGTACAAATTCTGATCTACAATGACGGCCTACACCGGCCAAACCCTAACCCCGATGACGCTGGGCCAATTGTGCGCCGCCCTATGGGACTCCCAATCACGGCCGATTGTGATACAGCCTGGAATCGAACCAGAGTCTGTAGTGACGCCTCTAGCACTGAGATGCGGTGCCTTAGACCGCTGCACTCCACTCGGGAGCCCACATATTATGCTGCAGTAGATTGGAGTGTAGCAGAGTGGAGTACCCTGCACCAGACTGGAGCGGGTAAGACTGGGCTGGAGTGTCTCCATTGTGAGTTAATGAGAATGAACAGCTGGCCAGTGCTGCTGTGCCTCCTGTAGTAATAGAGATATATGGCCAGTGGGTCCCTGACCCCTGCTCCTGTCCCCGCTCCTGTCCCCGCTCCTGTCCCCGCTCCTGTCCCCACTCCTGTCTCCGCTCCTGTCCTGTGCTGCTGGTCCCAAACTAGGCCTGACACTTGTACTAAAGCCCCATCAGTCTCTAGTCCCACTCACCTCACACGCACGCACGTACGCAAGCAGACACATAAATACACACACAGAAATACACACATACACATACACACGGCTAACCATAAACACGCAGATGCATCATGCCTACTCAATTCAATTATTGTGAGCTATTATTGCAGACTTATGAAGACAGAACTTTTTCAAACCCATACTGAACTGTATTGATTTAGTGCTGCTGCTGGTAGGGAACACCAGGGATATTTCATTGACTCCTCTGGTTTATTACTCCTCTGTTATAATGGATAGATCCAAGTGTGGACTATGTGTGCATATGCTTCATTTGAACCTATAATTGAAGACATGATCCTTTCTTCATCCTGTGTATCACATTCTCTTAATTTGTAATACGAATAATTGCCTTTTTTACACCTTGTGTACCATGTTTCAAATTCCTGCTTTTAGCTTCTACACCAGTGTATTATATTTATTTTACACTTCACCGACAGCGTTAAATGGAGTGAGATGATGCTACCTGCAGTACAACTCTATGGAGGTGAGATTGAATAATACCTGCAGTTTACAACTCCTATGGAGGTGAGAAGATGCCTACCTGCAGTACAACATCCTATGGAGGTGAGATAACATACCTGCAGTACAAATCCTATGGAGAGGTGAGATGATACATACCTGCAGTACAACATCCTATTTGGGTGAGATGATACATACCTGCAGTAACAACATCCTGATGGAGGTGAGATGATACATACCTGCAGTACAACATCCATATGAGGTGAGATGATACATACCTGCAGTACAACATCCTATGAGGTGAGATGATGCATACTGCAGTACAACATCCTATGGAGGTGAGATGATACATACTGCAGTCAAACTTCTATGGATGAGTATGCATACCTGAAGTACAACAGCCTATGGAAGTGAGATGATACATACCTGCAGTAACAACATCCTATGGAGGTGAGATGATACATACCTGCATAACAACTCTATGGAGGTGAGATGATGCATACCTCATGCAGTACAACATCCTATGGAGTGAGAATTGATACCTGCAGTACAACAGCTATGGAAGTGAGATGATACATACCTGCAGTACAACATCCTATGGAGGTGAGATGATGCATACTTTGCAGTACAACATCCTATGGAGGTGAGATGATACCATACCTGCAGTACAACATCCTATGGAGGTGAGATGATGCATACCTGAAGTACAACAGCCTATGGAAGTGAGATGATAGCATACTGCAGTACAACATCCTATGGAGGGAGATGATGCATACCTGCAGTACAACATCCTATGAGGTGAGATGATGCATACCTGCAGCTACAACATCCTATGGAGGTGAAATGATACATACCTGCAGTACAACATCCTATGGAGGTGAGATGATGCATACCTGCAGTACAACTCCTATGGAGGTGAGATGATACATACCTGAAGTACAACAGTCTATGGAATGAGATGATACATTACCTGAAGTACAACAGCCATGGAAGTGAGCTGATGCATACCTGTACAACAGCTATGAAGTGAGATGATACATACCTGAAGTACAACAGCCTATGGAATTTGATGACATACCTGCAGTACAACATCCTATGGAGGTGAGATGATCATACGCTGAAGTACAACAGCCTATGGAAGTGAGATGATGCAACCTGAAGTACAACACCTATGGAATGAGATGAACATACCTGAAGTACAACACCTATGGAAGTGAGATGATGCATACCTGCAGTACAACATCCTATGGAGTGAGATGATACATACCTGAAGTACAACAGCCTATGGAAGTGAGGATGATGCATACCTGCAGTACAACATCCTATGGAAGTGAGATGATACATACCTGCAGTACAAATCCTATGGAGGTGAGAATGATACATACTGCAGTACAACATCCTATGGAGGTGAGATGATACATACCTGAAGTACAAAGCCTATGGAAGTGAGATGATGCATACCTGCAGTTACAACATCCTATGGCAAGATGAGATGATACATACCTGCAGTCAACATCCTATGGAGGTGAGATGATGCATACCTGCAGTACAACATCCTATGGAAGTGGAGAGATACATACCTGAAGTACAACAGCCTATGGAAGTGAGATGATGCATACCTGCAGTACAACATCCTATGGAAGTGAGATGATACATACCTGCAGTACAACATCCTATGGAGTGAGATGATACATACCTGAAGTACAACAGCCTATGGAAGTGAGATGATACATACCTGCAGTACAACAGCCTATGGAAGTGAGATGATGCATACCTGCAGTACAACATCCTATGGAGGTGAGATGATACATACCTGAAGTACAAACAGCCTATGGAAGTGAGATGATGCATACTGCAGTACAACATCCTATGGAGGTGAGATGATGCATACCTGAAGTACAACATCCTATGGAAGTGAAGATGACATACCTGCAGTACAACATCCTATGGAGGTGAGATGATGCCATACCTGCAGTACAACAGCCTATGGAGTGAGATGATGCATACCTGAAGTTACAACAGCCTATGGAAGTGAGATGATACATACCTGAAGTACAACATCCTATGGAATGAGATGATACATACCTGCAGTACAACATCCTGATGGAGGTGAGATGATGCATACCTGAAGTACAACAATCCTATGGAAGTGAGATGATACATACCTGAAGTACAACAGCCTATGGAAGTGAGATGATCATACCTGAGTACAACAGCCTATGGAAGTGAGATGATACATACCTGAAGTACAACATCCGTATGGAAGTGAGATGATACATACCTGCAGTACAACATCCTATGGAGGTGAGATGATACATACCTGCAGTACAACAGCCTATGCACAATTTGTGTCATGTAGTTTTCATCTCTGCTAAATCCCAAACACCTTTATTCACCAGGTTTATTTATTGGAGTGTTCGTGCTGGTTAGAGTGTGTTTGGTCCTTTATGGACAGGATGGGTTCCAAATAGCACCCTTTTCCCCATATGGTCCATTACTATTGACCAGAACCCTATGGGTCCGGGTCAAAAGTAATGCACTATGAAGGGAATAGGGTGCCACTTGGGACACACTCGGAGTGGAGCTGAGACGCCTAGCTGCTCTCTACTCCTCCCCCAGGGTTTGAATGGTGAAGATAACCGTGTGTCTCTCTTCTCCCACTAAGTGGCTCCTCTTAAGCTCCCACACCTGGTAGATAACTGGTTCTGACAACACAATTTACATTCTGTATGAAACCATCTCTCCCAGCGCCCAACGATTTATCCCGGATTAAGCTGTTTGTCTCTGTTACTAGATAACCACTACAATCTATCAGCCAGGGCCTCCCCGGTTTTCTACATTTTCCGATATCCCATTCCCAACTCCCTAGTTGTTCCCCTTGGGAGCGGGGGAATTGATCGGTACTATAATTCCCCCCTCCCCTCCAAATTGCAACAACATCTTTATGGAAAGTGACTATTACTGAATCATGCAGATGTAAGTCATTCCAGTAAAACTGATATGAGTGTAATGGAAATATCTGACGGTGGGGACGGCGATGGGGACGGCAATGGTGGTTGTGGCGGTTGGATTTATGGCTGCATTAAGGAAGAAAAGGCTGAGGTGACAGTTTTGTGGCATCGCTTGCCTCTTCCTCCTGTTTCTCTCTCGCATTAAGGGCCCTGGTCAATTAGCGTGGGACGCCTTTAGCCGTTAGCGATGTCACTAACAGCACTTTCACGGCCACATGAAAAATGCATGGGGTCTCTGGGAGAGATTTGGGGGTCATTAAGCGTGAGCACACACACACTGGGTGTTCATGTGAGAAACACATTTACTATGATGTATGACTGTATGTGGGGGATCTACTGTTAAAGATGAGCCTTTGTTCTAGTGAAGTGCCATGATGAAATGTCTACCATTGACCCACAATAAAGAATATGGAATTGTCTTTTTCCTCTTTAGAACTGACTAAATGAACATTTTTTTTTTTTGGGGGGGGGGGTTATGAAATACATTTTACATTTTCAAACCTATAACAGCTCACTCCACGCTAGTCTACATCACCTTTCCAGGTATTTGAACATTTAGAGGGGGACTCAAATCAAATCATCTCTAATGGTGCCATGGGTATCTATGTATTATATAAAACCCATTTTAATCCTATACCTGTACAACACTTTCAGTGTGTCATTCTGTCTACTTTATAACACATTACTTTTACACAATGTTCCACTGGACATGTAATAGCCTCTCCTCCCATTAATCCAGGGCTCCTGCCATGATCTCATCGTATCTTAGCATAACTGTCATACCTCTCCATTCCCCATGCAGGTGAGTCATGGCAGGGCCTGTCACCCTGTCTGTAACCCTCTCTGGTCCTACAGCCATATATCTCGTTCTAATTAAACGTGCATTAAGACCTCTCTCTCTTCCCCACCTCTCTTTTCTGAAGGCTCTAATGCCACCATAATGAGTGTTAATGAGTGACGGGCAGCTCAGATCACATGCATGTTAGCTACAGTTATACGACTGTAGCGGGCTCCTCGCTTGTGATTTGCATAACCTGTTAGAACGCGGCGATTGATTGAATTTCACCTCGGAGAACTGTTAATTAATAACGTTATGTATGTGACAGGCCGGGGATGGGAGATGATGTCTGTATTAGTAGTTTTCCTGGGAGTGTGTGTGTAGAAAAGCACTGTTGTAGTAGAGGTAGTGGTTCCTTTTGTCTATAATCATGTCATTAGAAGACCAGTGTTTACAGTACAGCCTTCTCTTGTGATATGACTAGACATTTTGCATGTAGAACAGTTATGCTATATGTACTCCAATCAACAGAGAAGAGTGTCCATTCTGTAAAGTCATGATCTATCTGGAGCTGTACTGAACATGGCCCATATGTTTAGCCTCAACTAGTCTATTCGGATCTCTGGCCTTAGTAGAGCACTGGATCAAGGTTACCTCTGGAGCACAGATACTATATTAATGTAGAACCACCAGAGCCTTTTATGTTAATGTAGATCCCACGTATGCCCAGTACAGGGACAGGTAAAGGGGCCTAGTCAGTGGTCCAAATGAATGTATTCAACTGAAATGTGTCTACCGCATTTAAACCTACCCCTCTGAATCAGAGAGGTGCGGGGCGGGGCGGGGGGGGGGGGGGGGGGGGGGGGGGGGGGGGGGGCTGCCTTAATCAACATCCACGGTGCTCAGGGAACAGTGCCTTGCCCAGGGGCAGAATGGCAGATTTTTACCTTGTCAGCTCGGGGATTCGATCCAGCATCCGGTTACTGGCCCAACGCTCTAACCACTAGGCTACCTGCCACCCACACAGTAGTGTGTACGTATGTGCATGCCTATATGTGTGTGTTTTGCAAAGCGGTTAGAACGTTGGGCCAGTAACTGAAAGGTTGTTGGTTCGAATACCAGAGGCAACAAGGTAAAAAATCTGTCTATGCCCCTTGACCAAGGCACTTAACACTAATTTGCTCTGGGGGTGCTGTACTACTATGTCTGACCCTGTAAAACAACACATTTCACTGGTGTACAGTGAATCTGGTGTACAGTATGTGACAATAAAACATAATTTTTTATTTGTATGGCCCGACACCGCCAGCTGCATCGACTTAGTGTCCCTCTCCTCTGTCTCTGTCCTCTAGGCCCTACCTCTGTTTTACTGCCAAATTATCTCATGGTAATTGCCAATTATGTTGATCCTTTTATGATATGGACTTGACTAAGAACTGGACCTGAAACAGAGCATATTTCACCGTGCAGTTACCACCACAGATGGCTCTGGGCTTTGGCCTCTGTTGTCTGACACTATAGGACGGAGCCAACTGGAAGCAGAGATGAGGAATAGTCACTCTGTGTGATGCTGGGGGGACAGGGGACGACGGGGACGACGATGCAGGGTCTCTATGTACGAGTGTGTGTGTGTCATGAATAACAAATTGAGTGAGGTCGTGTGTGTGTGTGTGTGTGTGTTAATTGCCCCAGCCCTCATTGTGTTGCTATTTTATACGTGTCCATGTTCCTCCACGGTGGGACTGGGACAGCGTTATGTTGGCAGCATCCTTCTCTTCTAGGCCCAGAGAGTGAGTGTGTGTGTGTGTGTTTTCTAGGCCCTTTCTTCCTCAGCATCATTAGACCCCAGTGACAGAACACACCAGAACGCACCACCGTCACATCCTCAGTCACGTTACCATATCCACCCTCATTCTCAACCCCCTAAATACGTCTCCATATTCATAACATTTTTATACTGTACAGAAAATTGGCCCGTCGACACACCTGACAACGGAGTCTCCCATAGTCGAGCTGTATTTTCCCAAGTCGTGTTATTGTTTTTGTCTACTCCTCCAGAGTAACGGCCTGCGGAGTGGGAGTGAAGGAGGCTTGTTAAGATGGAAAGCCTTCTGAATGTGATCACTCATCAGGCTGAGGTACTAGAGGTCTGCTTCTCTGCGGCCAAACGTTCCTGGAGAACTAGAGATTTAACAATGCAAGAATCACACACACACACACACACACACACCAGACCTCATTCCAAGGCCCCCAGCTGTAGATTGTATTGTTGCCAACTCTTATTACCCGGCAGAAATAACTTAACTATGTGTAAATGACCACTGGTGCTCAGTGCATATCGTATATCCTGGAGAATTTGATTAGACTATGACGTGGGATTGTGAATGGATGGAATAGGACAGATATTGAAATACAACCCATGTACTGCAGTTGATCAGGATTATGGCTGCGTATGCATTTTTCCAATTGAAAGTAGTTTTATAATAGTAGTAGTTATGTAATAAATGTCTTATATGATGAATATCTATCATTTATTCCTGTGATTGGACCTTTGTGTCTGTTTCAGAAGAATAGAGTTGAATACATGTAACACAAAAGACATGCAATACCACTCTAGTTATGGTGGAAGTATCGCTTGTTGTATAACTAATATAGCTTAAGTACCTAATGACATTATGATAGGAGTTATACCCTTACTAAATAATTGAGTAAAGGAAATATGTACTACTATATATTGAATACTGCTGTACTTCATGAAAATACATAGAAACACTCATATCCCTGCATTGAAGCTGCAGCCATTATAGATAAAGAATAACATTAGGTTGTTTTACAGTTCTTTCAAGGGCACAGTAACGGCATGTGTGTGTGTGTGTGTGTGTGTGTGTGTGTGTGTACATTTGCGCATTCTGCATGCTCCGTGCTTATTGCTTTCAATTGGTTTCACTAAATCACACAGTCCTTTTGTATAGGACACTAGAGAGTCTTACACATGGTAATGTTGCATACCCCGCCACTGTGTTTGAGCCAAACACTCTTTTATGATTTTATGAAATGGGGGAATACCCATGTGTAGTAGGTCTGGCTGCTATTGAGGTAAATTTATGGAACTAATATTTATATATAGCGTGTGTGCATGCCGCCGCTGTGTGTACATCCCACTCTCACTCAGTGTGTACCTCCCCTGCTCTCACTATGACAGGGTAAGGACACACAGGGGTAAGATAACATCATCTTACTATGATGTAGCTAATACATGCATGTTATTTCCATGCCTATCTTTGTCATAGTGGGGTAAATGAGGTTGTACACATTTCATGTGTATTTCATGTGTTGAACCAGATGGAGCCATTTTAATTAAAAAAAATGTTTTTGCAGACCAGGGACAAAATAGTATTTTGTTTTCTTTCAGATGCTATAACTGTGCATAATTCAGCCCCCATGCCATGAAAGCTAAATCAAGCACACCTAAAGCGATAAAAAAAACAAAAACATTGCTATTTTGACCGAGGTCTGGATATGTTTATATATATACCTAATCTGTCATGGACACACACACGTTACATAGGATGGTACGTAGCGTCTGTCAACAGACTGTGGGATGCGACGACTAACGAGGAACTTTGTTCCGATGGGCAGATTTCTTCATCACTGATCATTTGGACAAATCCTGATTTCACAGGTGTTGGAATATTTTGTATATCATAAGGGAAGGAGACATTTGGCCCGTGCTTTGGCTGAGAGTTTCTTTTTAGGCAGGTAGAGACTTCTCTAGTCTCGTTACTATCTTTTTTTCATAAATCTCTCCCCAGAACCTAACCGAGCATCTGACGCAGTTATGCAATATTTTAGTTCTAAGTTTCGGAGATTAGTATTCTGTATATACCATATGTATATCTGTTAAATCCTCTGATATGTGAATCCAGATATTTAAGAAATAATCTCCAATGAAAGGTTAAGATTGTGAGGCGAGGGAGACTGTTGTTTCCTGTAATAGCTTGTGTTTCATATTGAATTTAGAGTGTCTAGTTTGAGAAACACACGCCTCACAAGTCCTCAACTGGCAGCTTCATTTAAATAGTACCCGCAAAACCAGCATCCTGGAGTCGCCTCTTCAGTGTTGACATTGAGACTGGTGTTTTGCGGGTACTATTTAATGAAGCTGTCAGTAGAGGACTTGTGAGGTTTCTCAAACCAGACACTCTAATGTATTTGTCCTCTTGCTCAGTTGTGCACTGGGGCCTCCCACTCTTTCTATTCTGGTTAGAGACAGTTTGCGCTGTTCTGTGAAGGGAGTAGTACACAGCGTTGTACGAGATCTTCAGTTTACTCGCATGGAATAGCCTTAATTTCTCAGAACAAGAATACACTGACGAGTTTCAGAAGAAAGTTCTTTGTTTCTGGCCATTTTGAGCCTGTAATCGAACCCACAAATGCTGATGCTCCAAGATAATCAACTTAGGTCTAAGGAAGGCCAGTTTTCTTGCTTCTTTAATCAGAACAACAGTTTTTGCTGTGCTAACAGTAATTGCGAAAGGGTTTTCTAATGATCAATTAGCCTTTTATAAACTTGATTAGCTAACACAACGTGCCATTGGAAACACGGAGTGATGGTTGCTGATAATGGGCCTCTGTTCCATTAACAATCACTGTTTCCAGCTACAATAGTCATTAAACATTAACAATGTCTACACTGTATTTCTGATCAATTTGATGTTATTTTAATGCACCAAAAATGTGCTTTTCTTTCAAAAACAAGGACATTTCTAAGTGACCCAAACTTTTGAACGGTAGTGTGTGTGTGTGTGTGTGTGTGTGTGTGTGTGTGTGTGTGTGTGTGTGTGTGTGTGTGTGTGTGTGTGTGTGTGTGTGTGTGTGTGTGTGTGTGTGTGTGTGTGTGTGTGTGTGTGTGTGTGTGTGTGTGTGTGTGTGTGTATGGACAGTATATTAAAAGGAAAGGTGTGTAAAGCAGTAGTTATATAGGATGAGTCTTGACTAGAATATAGTATATACATATGAAGTGGGTAAAACAGTATGTAAACATGATTAAAGTGACCAGTGTTCAATGACTATGTACATTGGGCAGCGGTCTCTAAAGTGCAGGGTAGAGTACCGGGTGGTACCCAGCTAGTAACAGTGATTAAGTTCAGGGCAGGGTACTGGGCGGAGGCCAGCTAGTGGTGACTATTTAACAGTCTGATGGCCTGGAGATAGCAGTTTTTCAGTCTCTCGGTCCCAGCTTTGATGCACCTGTACTGTCTTCGCTTTCAGGATGGTAGCGGGGTGAACAGGCTATGGCTTGATTATCTTCTTGGTCTTCCTGTGACACCGGGTGCTGTAGATTTGTCTAAATGAACATTATTCATTATTCTACCACACACAGACACAGACACACACACACACACACACACAGCTCTCACTGCTCTACTCAAGGCTTCAGGCCTTATTGGACCACAGATCCCACAACAAATAGGTGGCCTGTGATAGAAATAAGGTGTAAGAAGTCAATACTTATTTTTTTCTCTCTCCCTCCATTCTCCCACTCCCTCACTCCCTCCTTCTCTGCAGAGCCATGCATAATGTGCTGCTCTGCAATCTGATAAGTGATCTCCTGCTCACTGGGCGACCCTCCCCTGTCCTATACATCACTACCCTAATCTCAGACCTGTCCAGGTGTGTGTGTGATGGTGTGTGTGTGTGTGTGTATTTGTGTGTGTGTGAGAGAGAAGGAAGAGAACGCGAGAGGAGAGTAGAGAAGCAAATAGCGAGTAAGTGTGTGGGAGAGAGAGGGAGAGAATAGACAGACAGACAAAGGGAGGGAATGAGAGAGAGAGAGTGTGTGAGAGAGAACATAGAGTAATGCAGAGCAGCTCTGTAGCAACGATGGGGTAGGATTGGCCTGGGCTGTCTGGGCTTGATTAATGGTCCTGTGAGGGTGAGAGACTCCCGGGCCAGGCAGCGGGGTCCATCCCTGTGGCATGTGATCCAGATTGGCTTTGTCCTGTGTGTCTGCGCTGGAGGAGCGGACATTAAGATTAAGTGATGCTGTCGTGTCTGGGAGCAGTGCACTGCATCATCCTGGGGAAGAGACAGCTGTGCTGCTTATTCCTTCAGCACCAGGGGAGAACTGCCAGCTATAGCAGGGCCCAGCCCAGTGTAGAGCAGAGCAAGGCCCAGATATACAGCCAAAGATAACCTGCAATAACTTCTGTGAAAGATCAGGAAACTTTGAATTCACATCTGTCTGCTCGGTGCAGTTCAACCTCTGCTTTCTGTTAGAAATGAGCAATCACTAAGAACACACATTAAAGAAGGGAGGAGGGATGAGACCGAGATAGAGGGATGGACGGAAGTATTACACTAGAACAGTAGTGTGTGCAGTGTGTTGATAACCTTTGGCACCTAGCATTGGTTTTTGTGTCTGAGTGATGACTGTGCGAAACAGAGAAATTCTTCTGTTTTTAGCTCTGGCAAGCTATTCATTTTGTAATCTTGAATGTTCTTTTTCTGCGTAGAAAAGAATTGTCCAAACAGTAAAAAATATATATATATATACTGTATATAATTTTTTWAAATCTAATATATACAGTGCATTCGGAATGTATTCAGACCCCTTCCCTTTTTCCACATTTTGTTACATTACAGCCTTATTCAAAAATTTATTTAAAWTTTTTTTTCCTCATCAATTTGTACACAATATCACATAATGACAAAGCAAAAACTGTTTATTTTATACGTTATTTACATAAGTATTCAGACACTTTGCTATGAGACTCGAAATTGAGTTTCCATTGATCATCCTTGAGATGTTTCTACAACTTGATTGGAGTCCACCTGTGGTAAATTCAATTGATTGGACATGATTTGGAAAGCTACACACCTGTCTATATAAGGTCCCACAGTTGACAGTGCATATCAGAGCAAAAACCAAGCCATGAGGTCGAAGGAATTGTCTGTAGAGCTCCGAGACAGGATTGTGTCGAGGCACAAATCTGGGAAGGGTACCAGAAAATGGCTGCAGCATTGAAGGTCCCCAAGAACACAGTGGCCTCCATCATTCTTAAATGGAAGAAGTTTGGAACCACCAAGACTCTTCCTAGAGCTGTCTACCCTGTCAAACTTAGCAATCGGGGAAGAAGGGCCTTGGGCAGGGAGGTGACCAAGAACCCGATGGTCAGTCTGACAGAGCTCCAGAGTTCCTCTGTGGAGATGGGAGAACTTTCCAGAAGGACAACCATCTCTGCAGTACTCCACCAATCAGGCCTTTATGGTAGAATGGCCAGATGGAAGCCACTCCTCAGTAAAAGGCACATGACAGCCCTCTTGGAGTTTGCCAAAAGGCACCTAAAGGACTCTCAGACAATGAGAAACAAGATTCTTTCGTTTGATGAAACCAAGATTGAACTCTTTGGCCTGAATGCCAAGCGTCACGTCTGGAGGAAACCAGGCACCATCCCTACAGTGAAGAATGGTGGAGGCAGCATCATGCTCTTGGGATGTTTTTCAGCGGCAGGGACTGGGAGACTAGTCAGGATCAACGGAAAGATGAACAGAGCAAAGTACAGAGAGATCCTTGATGAAAACCTGCTCCAGAGCGATCAGGACCTCAGACTGGGGGCGAAAGTCCACCTTCCAAAAGGACAATGACCCTAAGCACACAGCCAAGACAAAGCAGGAGTGGCTTCAGGACACGTCTCTGAATGTCCTTGAGTGGCCCAGCCAGAGCCCGGACTTGAACCCGATCAAACATCTCTGGAGAGACCTGAATATAACTGTGTAGCGACGCTTCCCATCCAACCTGACAGAGCTTGAGAGGATCTGCAGAGAAGAATGGGAGAAACTCCCCAAATGCAGGTGTGCCAAGCTTGTAGCGTCATACCAAAGAAGACTCAAGGCTGTAATTGCTGCCGAAGGTGCTTCAACAAAGTACTGACGAAAGGGTCTGAATGGATCTGAATGGTTATTTCAGTTTGTAAATGCAAACATTTATACAAAAAATATTTAATCAATTTTAGAATAAGGCTGTAATGTAACAAAATGTTATCAAGGCAAAGGGTGGCTACTTTGAAGAATTTCAAATATAAAATATATTTTGATTTGTTTAACACTTTTTTACTACATGATTCCATATGTGTTATTTCATAGTTTTGATGTCTACACTATTATTCTACAATGTAGAAAATAGTAAAAAAAAATGTAGGTGTGTCCAAACTTTTGACTGGTACTGTAGCTTTATAAAATGGATTGTGTTTATTTTACAGTAGCTGGAGAACAAATGCCAGCGGTTGTATGAGAGCTTATAGATTGTGTGTAGTGTAGCTTGGACCCTGGCTGACTGATTCCTCCTGTATCCAGCGACGGGAGGATCGTTGGTGTCAGCAGCTTTCACACTGCTGGCCTTTGCATGTTTGCAGCTGGCTTGATGCAGCTGTCACTGGTTGATTGATGAGTATCATCATTTAAAGTGTAAAAGAAAACGTCTCTGTGAAGGGACACATGATGAACTGCCGCCTGCTGGCGCTGCCTGAGACACGTTCGCTCATTCTCTCTCTTGACATTTCATCCTCCTTCCCTCACTCTCTCCTCTTACTCTCCTTTTCTCGCTCTGCCTCTCTCCCACTCTCTCCCTCCCACTCTTCTTCTCAATCTCTGTTCCTTCTTATTTCTCCTTCCTTCCTTCCTTCCTTCCTTCCTCTCTCTCTCCCTTTCTCATTTCTTCCTCACTCTTCCTTTGTATCATTCCTCTCTCTCCCACTACCCATTGCCCTCACACTCTCAAATTCACTCTCTCTGTCTCTCTCTGTCCCTCTCTATTTCCACGGTCATTTCCAGAGTAGGGAGAGAAGTCATCATCAGCAGACAGTGCTCTCGGCTCCTCTTTCTCTTTGATAGTTGTCAAATTAGAGCTGGGCGATATGGGCAAAAATCCATATGATGATAAATTGATTGAATTATCACGATACCGATACATCGAATGATACAGCACGTTTACTGCACCACAGTAGCTTTTTTATACTACCCTTTAAGCTAACTACTACTTTAAATGCTGTAGCTCAATTGTCTCGTTAGCAATTGCCGTTATTGACAGACTTCAGATTTCTCTTCACTTTCAAAGTTAACATTTCTCTAGTATATGCAACTTATTGTCATTATCTACATCAGGAAATTGGCCTCTATATATGGTTGGTTTGGTCGGTGTCGATAATATAACAAGCTGTATGTCAGATCATATGAAATGTCAAAATTCATACGGACCCTTCTCTTCTCTACCAAGGGATATATTTAGTCTTTGCATGCCGCATACCTAGACTACACACTAGCCCCTGACAGTGACATATTAGTTATGCTGTCTTTGGCAATCTGATATCTTTAAATTTGCCACCTTGTTAAGATTTGATTAATGCGATTCCATTTGGGTAAAGTAATTGGCCTGGCCCTGTAGTGGAGGTACCGCGCAGGAACTAATGCTTCTACATGGTAATGAGGGAATGAGTGTGTTCTATCGACGGCAGCCACTGACAGTTATTAATGATTGTTATGATGAACAGAGGAGAGCGGATCGTAGGGATGAGTCTGTCGGTGGCTGGAGGACTGACAGTTTAAAAATAACCCGCATTGGAAAGTACTAACGAAGTCATCCACTGTTAGGAAAACAGTCATGCAGCTTGTCAAATGAAGAGGTGTAATTATGAGAGAGAGAGAGAGAGTATTGATGATATACCGTGCAACATTAATTGGATCGCTAGTTTGTTTGACTAAAAAGGGGTACTACACACAGCTGTGTTGTGATAGCCTTGGTACCCCATGATGTTTAGTGACCCTGTGTAAGCGGGCATATCCAGGAGGGAGCTATAGTGTTGGTGTGATCTGTGTATGATCCACTTTATTTGTTTATACTGTATTCTAGTCATGGCTCAGTCAAATCACATTTTATTAGTCACATACCCATATTTAGCAGATGTTATTGCGTGTGTAGCGAAATGCTTGTGTTCCTAGCTCCAGTGCAGTAGTATCTAACAATTCACTATCTAACAATTCACAACAATACACACAAATCTAAAAGATAAGAAATATATAAATATGGAGTGCTGCATCAGATGACCTGGCCTCCACAATCACCCGATCTCAACCCAATTGAGATGGTTTGGGATGAGTTGGACTACATAGTGAAGGAAAAGCAGCCACAAGTGCTCATTATATGTGGGAACTCCTTCAAGACTGTTGGAAAAACATTTCAGGGGAAGCTGGTTGAGAGAATGCCAAGAGTGTGCAAAGCTGTCATCAAGGCAAAGGGTGGCTACTTTGAAGAATCTCAAATATAAAATATATTTTGATTTGTTTAACACATTTTTGGTTAGTACATGATTCCATATGTTTATTTTTATTTTTTATTTTACCTTTATTTAACTAGGCAAGTCAGTTAAGAACAAATTCTTATTTTCAATGACGGCCTAGGAACAGTGGGTTAACTGCCTGTTCAGGGGCAGAACGACAGATTTGTACCTTGTCAGCTCGGGGATTTGAACTTGCAACCTTTCGGTTACTAGTCAAACGCTCTAACCACTAGGCTACCCTGCCGCCCCAATGTGTTATTTCATAGGTTCGATCTCTTCACTATTATTCTACAATGTAGAAAATAGTACAAATAAAGAAAAACCCTTGAATTGAGTAGGTGTGTCTACCTTTGACTGGTACTGTATATTATTCCAACTCTATACATTTTGCTATGGGGTTTTGTACTATGTGTTTATATATTGTATTCTACTACTGTACATTGTATTTTAGTTACACTGTTTATACACACTGCATATTTATTTATATACTGGATTCTTGACATGGCTCACTCTAATATATCACGTATATCTACTGTACATATCATTCCTAGTATACCTACTGTACATATCATTCCTAGTATACCTAGTGTACATATCATTCCTAGTATACCTAGAGAATTCCCAGAAAATTATGTCATGGCTTTAGAAGCTTCTGATAGGCTAATTGACATCCTTTGAGTCATTTTGAGCTGTACCTGTGGATGTATTTCAAGGCCTATCTTCAAACTCAGTGCCTCTTTGCTTGACATCATGGGAAAATTAAAAAAAATCAGCCAAGACCTCAGAAATATAATTGTAGACATCCACAAGTCTGGTTCATCCTTGGGAGCAATTTCCAAACGCCTGAAGGTACACGTTCATCTGTCAAAACAATAGTACGCAAGTATAAACACCATGGGACCACGCAGCCGTCATACCGCTCAGGAAGGAGACGTGTTCTGTCTCCTAGCGATGAACGTACTTTGGTGCGAAAAGTGCAAATCAATCCCAGAACAACAGCAAAGGACCTTGTGAAGATGTTGGAGGAAACAGGTCAAAAGTACTATATCTACAGTAAACGAGTCCTATATCAACATAACCTGAAAGGCCGCTCTGCAAGGAAAAAGCCACTGCTCCAAAACCGCCATACGGTTTGCAACTGCACATGGGACAAAGATTGTACTTTTTGGAAAATGTCCTCTGGTCTGATGAAACAAAAATAGAACTGTTTGGCCATAATGACCATCGTTATGTTTGGCGGAAAAAGGGGGAGGCTTGCAAGCCGAAGAACACCATCCCAACCGTGTAGCACGGTTGAGACCGCAGGAGCGGTAGAGATATCTCTATTGATCGGCTAAGAAAAGCCAACTGACATTTACTCCTGAGGTGCTGACTTGCTACACCCTCGATAACTACTGTGATTATTAGTA
Source organism: Salvelinus sp. IW2-2015 (assembly GCF_002910315.2). Lineage (NCBI taxonomy): Eukaryota > Metazoa > Chordata > Actinopteri > Salmoniformes > Salmonidae > Salvelinus > Salvelinus sp. IW2-2015. The sequence goes on from NC_036858.1 coordinate 48,824,500, forward strand.
TTTGACCATGCTGGTCATTTATGAACATTTGAACATCTTGGCCATGTTCTGTTATAATCTCCACCCGGCACAGCCAGAAGAGACTGGCCACCCCTCATAGCCTGGTTCCTCTCTAGGTTTCTCCTAGGTTTTGGCCTTTCTAGGAGTTTTTCCTAGCCACCGTGCTTCTACACCTGCATTGCTTGCTGTTTGGGGTTTTAGCCTGGGTTTCTGTACAGCACTTCGAGAATTTAGCTGATGTACGAAGGGCTATATAAAATAACTTGATTTGATTTTGGCAGCATCATGTTGTGGAGGTGCTTTGCTGTAGGAGGAACTGGTGCACTTCAACAAAATAGATGGCATCATGAGGTAGGGAAATTATGTGGATATATTGAAGCAACATCTCAAGACATCAGTCAGGAAGTTAAAGCTTGGTCGCAAATGTGTCTTCCAAATGGACAATGACCCAAGCATACTTCCAAAGTTGTGGCAAAATGGCTTAAGGACAACAAAGTCAAGGTATTGGAGTGGCCATCACAAAGCCCTGACCCTCAAGCCTATAGAAAATTTGTGGCAGACTAAAAAAGCGTGTGCGAGCAAGGAGGCCTACAAACCTGACTCAGTTACACCAGCTCTGTCAGGAGGAATGGGCCAAAATTCACCCAACTTATTGTGGGAGCTTGTGGAAGGCTACCTGAAATGTTTGACCCAAGTTAAACAATTTAAAAGCAATGCTACCAAATACTAATTGAGTGTATGTAAACGTATGACCACTGGGAATGTGATGAAAGAAATAAAAGCTGAAATAAATCATTCTCTCTACTATTATGCTGACATTTTACGTTCTTAAAATAACGTGGTGATCCTAGCTGACCTAAGACAGGGAACTTTTACTAGGATTAAATGTCATGAATTGTGTTTAAATGTATTTGGCTGAGGTGTATGTAAACTTCTGACTTCAACTGTATGCGACATCAAACACAAACACCAAACTCCTCTCCAATTCTATAATGTATACAATTACAGTGTGATTCTTTACAGTGACAAGGAGGTGATAGTGCAAGTACAAATCAAATCAAAGTTTATTGGTCACGTACACACATTTGCAGACGTAGTCGCAGGTGCAGTGAAATGCCTGTGTTACTAGCTCCAACCGTGCAGTAATAACTAGCAATAACAAAATACACACATAATCCAAAATGTAAAAAGAAAGAAATGAACAAATATCGGAACAAATCCAATTCACAACCCAAATAGCACTGTAACAGTATCCAAATGCAACCTATATGCATCTACACCGGATGTACACTATGTATACTAGGAACGATATGTACACTAGGTATACTAGGAACGATATGTACACTAGGTATACTCCGAATGATATGTACACTGGGTATACTAGGAACGATATGTCACTAGGTATACTAGGAACGATATGTACACTAGGTATACTAGGAACGATATGTACACTAGTATACTAGGAACGATATGTAACTAGTATACTCCGAATGATATGTACACTAGGTATACTAGGAATGATATGTACACTAGGTATACTCCGAATGATATGTACACTGGGTATACTAGGAACGATATGTACACTAGGTATACTCGGAATGATATGTACACTAGGTATACTCGAATGATATGTACACTAGGTATACTCGGAATGATATGTACACTAGGTATACTCAGAATGATATGTACACTAGTATACTCGGAATGATATGTACACTATGTATACTAGGAATGATATGTCACTAGGTATACTAGGAATGATATGTACACTATGTTGTACTAGGAATGATATGTACACTAGGTATACTAGGAATGATATGTACACTAGGTATACTAGGAATGATATGTACACTAGGTATACTAGGAATGATATGTACACTATGTATACTAGAATAAGATATGTACACTAGGTATACTCGGAATGATATGTACACTAGGTATACTAGGAATGATATGTACAGTAGGTATACTAGGAATGATATGTACACTAGGTATACTAGGAATGATATGTACAGTAGGTATACTAGGAATGATATGTACAGTAGATATACGTGATATATTAGAGTGAGCCATGTCAAGAATCCAGTATATAAATAAATATGCAGTGTGTATAAACAGTGTAACTAAAATACAATGTACAGTAGTAGAATACAATATATAAACACATAGTACAAAACCCATAGCAAAATGTATAGAGTTGGAATAATATACAGTACCAGTCAAAGGTAGACACACCTACTCAATTCAGGTTTTTCTTTATTTGTACTATTTCTACATTGTAGAATAATAGTGAAGAGATCGAACCTATGAAATAACACATTGGGGCGGCAGGGTAGCCTAGTGGTTAGAGCGTTTGACTAGTAACCGAAAGGTTGCAAGTTCAAATCCCCGAGCTGACAAGGTACAACTGTCGTTCTGCCCTGAACAGGCAGTTAACCCACTGTTCCTAGGCCGTCATTGAAAATAAGAATTTGTTCTTAACTGACTTGCCTAGTTAATAAAGGTAAAATAAAAAATAAAAATAAACATATGGAATCATGTACTAACCAC
>NC_036858.1:48827074-48840662 GCF_002910315.2 Salvelinus sp. IW2-2015
TATATGCATCTACACGATGTACACTATGTATACTAGGAACGATATGTACACTAGGTATAACTAGGAACGATATGTACACTAGGTATACTCCGAATGATATGTACACTGGGTATACTAGGAACGATATGTACACTAGGTATACTAGGAACGTATGTACACTAGGTATACTAGGAACGATATGTACACTAGGTATACTAGGAACGATATGTACACTAGGTATACTCCGAATGATATGTACACTAGGTATACTAGGAATGATATGTACACTAGGTATACTCCGAATGATATGTACACTGGGTATACTAGGAACGATATGTACACTAGGTATACTCGGAATGATATGTACACTAGGTATACTCGGAATGATATGTACACTAGGTATACTCGGAATGATATGTACACTAGGTATACTCAGAATGATATGTACACTAGGTATACTCGGAATGATATGTACACTATGTATACTAGGAATGATATGTACACTAGGTATACTAGGAATGATATGTACACTATAGTGTACTAGGAATGATATTTACACTAGGTATACTAGGAATGATATGTACACTAGGTATACTAGGAATGATATGTACACATAGGTATACTAGGAATGATATGTACACTATCCAAGCTGTTTAAAGGCAGTCAATTTAGTGTATGTAAACTTCTGACCCACTGGAATTGTGATACAGTGAATTATAAGTGAAATAATCTGTCTGTAAATAATTATTGGGAAAATTACTTGTGTCATGCACAAAGTAGATGTCCTGTCCGACTTGCCAAAACTATAGTTTGTTAACAAGACATTTGTGGAGTGGTTGAAAAACGAGTTTTAATGATTCCAACCTAAGTGTATGTAACTTTCGACTTTCCACTTTTTCAAGTGGCTTTAATCTGCTGTCCCTGTCCCTCTTCTTATCCTAGTAGGAGCCATTTTGGAAATGCTTTTTTTCGTAGAAGACATTATACACATTTTTGCGTTCTTTATTTTATAAAATTCTAATTTGTTCGTGAAATATATTTTTACCTCGCAGCATAATTAATTATAATGTTACTTATCCTGACCTGATAGCTCTAAGGTTTTTCATGTAGTCATATGTGTAATTTACTTAACAAGTGAAGTGAAACGGTCAGTGTGGTCCATGTATGGGACTTTCTATGGTCTAGTGAATTCATGTTTTCCAAGAAACTGCCACTTTGTATTTGCCTTTGCCCGTCAAGTCTAGATTTATCCTATTTATGAAACTGTCTATTTGTGTTTCCTGGTATGTTCAGTTTGTTTGTCGTCATCCCTGAACTTTGGGTGACATTGAACCTGCCCCAATGAATGGCTGGCTGTTGTAAAACTCTGGGTTCTGGAATGTGACGATCAGATGACTTGGCTGACCTTTTGATGAACTTTGTCTGGTGTTGATTTAGTGAGGCTCTGAGATCAATGGCTTTGCCTGTGGCCTGTTGATGTATGGACCATGAGTGTGAACAAAACCCAGCAAGCTTTTTCTATATCGCTCCCTGATGAACTAACATCATGCTAACGGTGTAGAGGTGAACAGTAAAATAAAGCGAGAAAGTAAAGAAAGAGAATCTTAAAGGAAGGATGTTTTTGTCAGTGGTTTATGGGCCCTCAGTGTGAACACAACCCAGCTCCTCTACTAGCTAAACCCTGGTGTTGAACTAACATCATGCTAACAGTATTGACGTAAATAGTATGTTAAACTAAACTTTTGCTCGAATTTAGTGTGCGACTTCCTTTCTTCTTATACAGTTTACCTTCTGTTAGTCAGCACCTCTACAAACACTGTTGCGTAAGGCAGCTCCAAAATGTTTCAGCCTAGCTCAGTGCTTTCTGTGGTGGTGGGGCAAGCTGTGGTGGTGGAGCGTTGCGCCGTGATTGGCTCAGTGTTCTGTCACTCATGGGGACTTTACATCACTGCCAAGTGTAAGAGGAGACATCGAAAATTATAGCCCTTCGGATGCTGCCATAGAAGTGCCAATCCAAGAAGGCTCAAGGTCATTGGCCACAGATAACAGGAAGTCAAATCACGTTATATGTACAGTACCTTTGATTGGACTGATCATGTCAACATCATACTTTCAGAATCTTAGCTAACAGTCATCATCATGAATCAAGTCGACAATCTACTGGCAAGTCCTTTTTAATCCTTGTTATATGAAGAGAAATAATGAAGATAAATTATAGATAAAACTTATTGGTGCTCATCGGCCATTGAACATAAACATCACACAACAAGTTGGAAATCGCAAATTCAACGAGTGGTTTGGAAGGAATCGGTGACCATGGCTGTGTGGTCCCAAATCTGGGTAATGGGGCTCTTTTCCAAATTTAAAATGATAAACATTCAACATCAGCCAGGCTGTCAATGAAGCATGATTTGTGCCACGCTCAAAACAACTGTTAACTCGGAGGACCGCCGCGCCACCTTCCTGTTCAAGTGAGCCGAGCACAACGTGAGTCCAGAAATCTGTTGTATGCTGCTTCATAAATTATGTAATATGCCAGGGAGATATGTATAATGTAGCTAAGAAACTAATACTAAGTGTATGTTGTGTAGTAAGATGTTAGTAGCCCATGTGCCTCACCCTAGTAATTTGGTCTGTTTACCCCTCTTACAGTTGAGGTCGAAAGTTTACATACACCTTAGCCAAATACATTTAAACTCCGTTTTTCACAATTCCTGACATTTAATCCTAGTAAGAATTTCCTGTCTTAGGTCAGTTAGGATCACCACTTTATTTTAAGAATGTGAAATGTCAGAAAAATAGTAGAGAGAATTATTTATTTCAGCTTTTATTTCTTTCATCACATTCCCAGTGGGTCAGAAGTTTACATGCACTCAATTAGTATTTGGTAGCATTGCCTTTCAATTGTTTAACTTGGGTCAAACGTTTCGGGTAGCCTTCCACAAGCTTCCCACAATAAGTTGGGTGAATTTTGGCCCATTCCTCCTGACAGAGCTGGTGTAACTGAGTCAGGTTTGTAGGCCTCCTTGCTCGCACACGCTTTTTTAGTTCTGCCCACAAATTTTCTATAGGATTGAGGTCAGGGCTTTGTGATGGCCACTCCAATACCTTGACTTTGTTGTCCTTAAGCCATTTTGCCACAACTTTGGAAGTATGGTTGRGGTCATTGTCCATTTGGAAGACTTATTTGCGACCAAGCTTTAACTTCCTGACTGATGTCTTGAGATGTTGCTTCAATATATCCACATAATTTTCCTGCCTCATGATGCCATCTATTTTGTGAAGTGCACCAGACCCTCCTGCAGCAAAGCACCCCCACAACATGATGCTGCCACCCCCGTGCTTCACGGTTGGGATGGTGTTCTTCGGCTTGCAAGCCTCCCTCTATTTCCTCCAAACATAACGATGGTCATTATGGCCAAACAGTTMTATTTTTGTTTCATCAGACCAGAGGACATTTCTCCAAAAAGTACAATCTTTGACCCCATGTGCAGTTGCAAACTGTAGTCTGGCTGTTTTATGGAGGTTTTGGAGCAGTGGCTTCTTCCTTGCTAAGCGGCCTTTCAGGTTATGTTGATATAGGACTTTGTACCTTATCCTCCAGCATCTTCACAAGGTCCTTTGCTGTTGTTGTGGGATTGATTTGCACGTTTCGCACCAAAGTACGTTAATCTCTAGGAGACAGAACGCATCTCCTTCCTGAGCGGTATGGCGGCTGCGTGGTTCCATGGTGTTTATACTTGAGTATTATTTTTTGTACAGATGAACGTGGTACCTTCAGGTGTTTTGAAAATTGCTCCCAAGGATGAACCAGACTTGTGGAGGTCTACAATTTATTCTGAGGTCTTGGCTGATTTCTTTTGATTTTCCCATGATGTCAAGCAAAGAGGCACTGATTTTGAAGGTAGGCCTTGAAATCATCCAATTGATTCAAATGATGTCAATTAGCCTATCAGAAGCTTCTAAAGCCATGACATAATTTTCTGGAATTTTCCAAGCTGTTTAAAGGCGCAGTCTACTTAGTGTATGTAAACTTCTGACCCACTGGAATTGTGATACAGTGAATTATAAGTTAAATAATCTGTCTGTAAACATTTGTTGGAAAAATTACTTGTCATGCACAAAGTAGATGTCCTAACCGACTTGCCAAAACTATAGTTTGTTAACAAGAAATTTGTGGAGTGGTTGAAAAATGAGTTTTAATGACTCCAACCTAAGTGTATGTAAAGTTCCGACTTCAACTGTAATTGTTTAAGACTGTTTTACCAGTAAAATAAAGAATGAAAGGAAAGAAAAACACAAAGGAAGAGTTTTTAGAGGTGAGGTGTGTTTAGAGGTGTTTCAATGTCTTCTGTGATGTCTTCTTTCTGTGTCGTCTTTCTAACATTATTCAGTAATGGACATCTTGTTATCCTCAAGGTAAAAGTATTACTTGGCTGCAAGTATCTGAGGTCTTGTATTTGACTTTAAACATCAAGTTTCAACTCCTACGATATCTGTTCTTAATTACCTTTATGAGACACCGAAGAACAATGGACAAAGACAAAGACGACTTTAATGGACAAAGACGACTTTAATCTCTAGATCGTGACGTTTCTGTTTCTCTGTTAAGGTTGATTACCTGTGGAAATAGCTTGTAATGGACCCCATGAATCAGTTGATTATTTCAATGTCATTATTTAACTAAAATTAAAGGGCTTCTATCTCTGCCTGAGTCTAACTGGGTTGACCCAACATGCTCTATTCTATAGTTCCTACAGCAACAGAGAAGGGACAACAACAACAAAAAATGTCAATATTTAATATTTGCTCGTAAATCTTAATGTCTGGACATAGAAATGGATCATTGTATGATACTCTGAGAGGCAATGGTGATTCAGTGCAAAAATCTTTTTTAACTGAGAGGAATAGTGGTTCCGTAATGGTTTTAGTTGGCCTGAAAAGGGCCTGGTTGAGATTTAAGGGAAGTACGCTATCCATTATCCCAGTTTTCCAACACGCTGTCATTGTTGACAGGTGGATTATAGTTTTTCTATAGCAGAACAATTGAAATGACAGGAGTTTAACAAACTTGGACAGGACAAAAAGGAGACATGGTTTTCCAACAGGAAATATTCTGCCAACATTTGTGTGCACTTTGTGTTAGGAAGTGCAAAGTTCTGCTTTCGATCTTAGTCTATAATAAGCGTTCTCAAAGTGGTTTCCAAACCTGCACTAAACAGAGCTGCTTTTGATAAATGAGTTTTTTAAACATAGTCTACATGAGTTCTAACAATGTTTCCGTTAAATTAGAAAGTGGACGCACTAGAAAGGCACAATAACAGCAAGCTATTTACAGTTTGGGTTCTAGAGATGCAAACTGTTTGAAAACATATGAAAAGACATGCATACTCATGCACAAGCACATACACACCATAGACATTAAAACCAGTACATAGTTATAACACTGACGATATCCACGTATTTTAATGGAAAACTCCTGATGGCCGGAACTATTTGAATTTGAAGCACACCATATTACTGAATGGGGCTGAATGGCACCAAAAAAATCGCTTAACTAGTAATGGATCATGGTTGATGTAGTCGTTTTCATCCTGCCTGAGAGAGTCAACCGCCAGCCTCCTCGTAGCCTCCCGGCCCATGATTGGTCTGTGTCAGCACGTGGTCCTGTGTGACGACAAATGTAGTAGTCAGAATGGATCACAATTTAGTTAAATATCTCGATTTGTAGCCAACTTTAACTTTTAAAACTTGATCATAATAAGGCCACATTTTTTAAAAATTGTTTGGCCGTTCTGGCAATCATAATTTACATAGGCTTTGTAGGGCAGACCAGGACTTTTGGCACCGCTAGCAGAGCTCGTGACTTCACGTGACTTCACACACCAGACCGGACACTGGGGGCCTGGCACACACACGCAGACAAACACACACACTCTCTGTTCTTTTAATATGGCGCCATTCAACTACTTGTCATCCCCTGTACTGTGCCTATTAAGAAATGCTTTCGAACCAAGCTGGAGCTGGCAAAGATCCACCCTATGCTGTTGGCTGGCTGCTTCCTGGCACAGTCACATGGCCTCTCTGTCTCTGTCTGTCTCTGTCTCTGTGTCTCTATCTCTGTCTCTATCTCTGTGTCTCTGTGTCTCTCTCTCTGTCTCTATCTCTGTGTCTCTTTTTCTGTCTCTATCTCTGTCTCCCCCCTCTCTTTCTCTCTCTTCATGGTCCCTTTGCTTTGTCTTTGAAGGCTGTGAATCCTGGGCCATATGGAGCCTATCCACTCGTCTTATTGTAGCGCTCTGCTAGAGCTTCCCAGAGGCCTCTTGTAAAAGACTCGTGTAGCACGGCGCCGGGTAGCTGCTTGGTGACTGTCAGCACTGCTAGACCTCCGCTTTGTTGACATGTGGAGCTGCGTAGCGCAGGCCTGATGTCCTAACTCACTTACTATTAATGTGAGGAGACGCTGACACAGGCAGGAACTTCTGTCCCACTGACAGACAGGAGAAAGAGACTGTGGGACCAGTGTCTCTAGGTAGTTTGGTTTTTAATGAATGTACAGTATGTCATCATCATTGTAATGATTTGATGAAAACAATAGGTCCAGATACGATCTGAAATGAATGTAAAAGAGATTGTATGATAGCATACAGGTGGAATATGAACACAATTAATTTAATCAGAGGATTTAGATTTTATTTGGCAAAACTACTGCATGTCAGACTGTTTATCAGAAATATTCATACTTGGCCTCCCGCGGCCGGCTGTGACAGAGCCTGGACTCGAACCCAGAATCTCTAGTGGCACAGTGGTCTAAGGCACTGCATCACAGTGCTAGCTGTGCCACTAGAGATTTTGGGTACGAGTCCAGGCTTTGTCGCAGCCGGCCACGACACCCATAGGGCGGCGCACAATTAGCCCAGCATTGTCCGGGTTAGGGGAGGGGTTGGCCGGCAGGGATATCCTTGCCCCATCGCGCACTAGCTACTCCTGTGATGGGCCGGGCGCAGTGCACGCTGACACAGTCGCCAGGTGCACGGTGTTTCCTCTGACACATTGGTGCGGCTGGCTTCCGTGTTAAGTGGGCATTGTGTCAAGAAGCAGTGCGGCTTGGCTGGGTTGTGTTTCAGAGGACGCACGGCTCTCGACCTTCGCCTCTCCCGAGTCCGTACGGGAGTTGCAGCGATGAGACAAGACTGTAACTACCAATTGGATATCATGAAATTGGGGAGAGAATTATTATAATTTTTTAAACTTTATATTATGAGCCACAGCTGGTGATTCGTTCAACAAACGTATACATCTACCAGCGAAGAAACTGTTTCTAATTTAACCTCTCATATACTGGCAACAGTTTATCATAATCATTCTGAGTGGAAAGGGAATAATGATCTGTATAAAGGTAGCCATCTTCAAAAAGCAATATGGAAGACTCGCTCTTCTGAGCAATGCCTTCACCTGAACAGTTATTCTAGGGATAAGGGCATGAGCCCATGTTAGAATAGTGTGACATGACTGTAGCGCTAGGACAGGAAACCATGTTAGAATAGTGGGAGCATGACTGTAGCGCTAGGACAGGAAACCATGTTAGAATAGTGTGGACATGACTGTAGCGCTAGGACAGGAAACCATGTTAGAATAGTGGGACATGACTGTAGCGCTAGGAGAGGAAACATGTTGAATAGTGGGACATGACTGTAGCGCTAGGACAGGAACCATGTTAGAATAGTGGGACATGACTGTAGCGCTAGGACAGGAAACCATGTTAGAATAGTGGGACATGACTGTAGCGCTAGGACAGGAAACCATGTTAGAATAGTGGGACATGACTGTAGCGCTAGACAGGAAACCATGTTAGAATAGTGGGCCATGACTGTAGCGCTAGGACAGGAAACCATGTTAGAATGGGGACATGACTGTAGCGCTAGGGACAGGAAAGACCATGTTAGAATAGTGGGACATGACTGTAGCGCTAGGACAGGAACCATGTTAAATAGTGGGACATGACTGTAGCGCTAGGACAGGAAACCATGTTAGAATAGTGTGACATGACTGTAGCGCTAGGACAGGAAACCATGTTAGAATAGTGGACATGACTGTACGCTAGGACGAACCATGTTAGAATAGTGGACATGACTGTAGCGCTAGGACAGGAACCATGTTAGAATAGTGGGACATGACTGTAGCGCTAGGACAGGAAACCATGTTAGAATAGTGGGACATGACTGTAGCGCTAGGACAGGAACCATGTTAGAATAGTGGGCATGACTGTAGCGCTAGGACAGGAAACCATGTTAGAATAGTGGGACATGACTGTAGCGCTAGGACAGGAAACCATGTTAGAATAGTGGGACATGACTGTAGCGCTAGGACAGGAAACCATGTTAGAATAGTGGGACATGATTGTAGCGCTAGGACAGGAAACCATGTTAGAATAGTGGGACATGACTGTAGCGCTAGGACAGGAACCATGTTAGAATAGTGGGACATGACTGTAGCGCTAGGACAGGAAGACCATGTTAGAATAGTGGGACATGATCTGTAGCGCTAGGACAGGAAACCATGTTAGAATAGTGGACATGACTGTAGGCTAGGAAGGAAACCATGTTGAATGTGGGACATGACTGTAGCGCTAGGACAGGACCATGTTAGAATAGTGGGACTAGACTGTGCGCTAGGAAGACCATGTTAGAATAGTGGGACATGACTGTAGCGCTAGGACAGGAAACCATGTTAGAATAGTGGGACATGACTGTGAGCGCTAGGACAGGAAACCATGTTAGAATAGTGGACATGACTGTAGCGCTAGGCAGGAACCATGTTAGAATAGTGGGACATGCCTGTAGCGCTAGGACAGGAACCATGTTAGATAGTGGGACATGACTGTAGCGCTAGAACGGAAACCATGTTAGATAGTGGGACATGACTGTAGCGCTAGGACAGGAGACCATGTTAGAATAGTGGGCATGACTGTGGCTAGGACAGGAAACCATGTTAGAATAGTGGGACATGACTGTAGCGCTAGGACAGGGACCATGTTAGAATAGTGGGACATGACTGTAGCGCTAGGACAGGAACCATGTTAGAATAGTGGGCACTGACTGTAGCGCTAGGACAGGAGACCATGTTAGAATAGTGGGACATGACTGTAGCGCTAGGACAGGAGACCATGTTAGAATAGTGGGACATGACTGTAGCGCTAGGACAGAACCAATGTTCGAATAGTGGGACATGACTGTAGCGCTAGGACAGGAGACCATGTTAGAATAGTGGGACATGACTGTGGCGTGGCCATACATTTTACATTTGAGTTATTTAGCAGGTGCTCTTATCCAGAGGAACTTACAGTTGGTGCATTCATCTTAAGATAGCTAGGTGGGACAACCACATATCACAGTCATAGGAGGCTCATTTTTCCTCAATAATGCAGCTATCAGCAAAGTCAGAAATAGCCACAAAATATTTTTGGTATCTCAGATTGTTCTGGCAATTTTCACAAGGAAACTTCATTGGGAGGAAGGATGTTTAACGTAGTTTTTATATTTATATCACAATATTTTTTTTTKWAAATCATGATAAAGTTTTAGGCGTTTTTTGTAAGACCTTATGAATCGTACATGATACAGACAACACCTTGGTGTCATTATACTCCTTACAGTGGGTTCTAACATAATCATTTATGGATTGTCTAGTTTCTGAAAAAAAATTGTCACATTAATTTAGTCATCATTTAAATTATTAATAGTAATATCTAAAAAGTAAGCGTTTTGATTTTGCTCATTTTAAGACCTATTATTTGGGAAAATATACTCAACAAGAACATAACATTTCCAGAGTGGGCTTTCTGCTCATTTTAAAGTGCTGATCAATTTAATGAGCACCACCAATACAGTGAATGGGAAAATTGATTCCCTCTGCTGGTGATTTGCTAAATGTTCGATCCTAAAGGAGTGCTGTGATTGGTTAATGGGGTTAATCTACAAAAGTACCAGGGTGGGCTAGAGTCAGCACTCATTCCCTCCTGGCTAGTACTCTCCATGGGGTCTATCTCCGGTTCCCTATGTTCTGAGTTCTACAGCCCCCTAAGCCCAGCCCTCTCATAATGAGTTATAATCAGTGTGATAATGTACCACTGTTAGTACAGTACAGTAAAGCTAATCTAGTGTCAGGGATCATCAGATGAAATTTCAAACTAATGTCTTTAACTCTCTGTCTCTTCTCTCGTTAGCACACTTAACACTCATCTAATGAGACGGTGGTGACACTGAAACGCCTATGTGCTGCTTGTGAACGAGTTATGAATGTGTTATGAAGTCCTTATGTAGGTACCCTTCAAATAAAGTGCTACCGTGACGGATGAGCCAGGGAGTTGCTTGTCGGGGAACTTGAAAACTCTGCTGTGGTGGTTATTATGGTGTTTGCTATAGGATGGGACTTGTGAATTAGACAAAGGATTGCAACAGTGAAAAGATCTGTCGATGTGCCTTGAGCAAGGCACCTAACCCACATTTCTCCTGTAGGTCGCTCTGGATAAGAGTGTCTGCTAAATGACAAATGAAAATGTAAAAAAAAAAAAAAAAAAGCTAAAGGTTAGGCCAGACATGGGCAAACTACGGCCCGCGGGCCACATACGGGCCCGTTAGGCTTTTTAATCGGCCCGCCGAAACTTGTCCAATTATAGTTAAAAACCTCCTTTTTTTCCCCTTTCCCTGCCAATGCCCACGTTTCCCCCAATAGATGGTCGCACTCAAAACAATTGACCGTGTGTTGGAGTGGCGCGTTTTTCTCTTTATTTCACTTTAATTTTCACTTCGTTTCACGTCACCATTAAGCCCTTCTGTGAAAATGAGCGGGACCAAAGAGAAGAAAGTGGACAGCGAATGCCGAGTGTTAATAAGGAGTGGACAACAAAATACTTCTTCACTGAAGGTCCGATCAACGGCTGTATGTCTGATATGCCAAGAAGCTGTTGGGTTTTCAAAGAGTACAATATCAGCAGTCACTTTGCCACGAAGCATGCAAACTATGCTAGCCATGCAGTCAACACAAGAACGGGCGGCTACTGCCAGAGGCTACTGCTGAACGGGCGGCTACCGTGGTTAATTTGGGGAAAGTGTTTCAACGAGTCTGGGAGCTCAAAGACGAGATTCGCTCATTTTTTAATTTAATGGGAATTCCCGAGCTGAGCGACACAACTGCTTTTGACTTTGCGTTTGCTGTGGACATATTTTCACACTGCAATGAGCTGACGTGAAGCTATACAGGGGAAGATCAGTTGCGCAGCGACATGTCACAAATGTGAGAGCCTTCAAAAATCCAAGCTGGTTTTATTCTCCAGGCAAATGTCAAAACAAATCTATTCGCACATATTCCCCACACTAGCCGTGCAGAAGAGGCCGGCCCGAAAGGCAAGAATACGCAATCAACTGGACGATCTTGCACAGAGAATTTTGCCGTGGTTCTGGATTTTGAAAAAATTGACTAAGTCACTTCAACTGGTGTCCTGTCCCCTGTCACAAGACCCGATCAGCACCGCAGGAGCTGCCAATTGGAACTGATCGATCTTCAGTGCTATGACTCCGTCTCAAGGATAAGTTCAAGTCATCTAAACTGAATGACTTTTCCGCTTCACCTTACGAGACCGCGTTCCAAACCTCCGGAGGGCGGCGCAAGAAGATGCTGGTGTTGTTTTTGATCGACCTACGTGATTGAGCAGACGTTGAGCGTCAATGAAAATCAACACAAAGCCCATCACAGATCCGTATGTAAAAAAAAAATAATAAGTTCAATAAACTTTAAATAATGAATCAAACTGAGACACCCTCAGATTCTGTCCCTGAAATTGCCACAACCAAAACTAACTCCAGACTTGTGGCACTGGCAAAAAGGAGACCAACGAACACTGTTCCCACTGAAATTGTGAGTTTTTTCTGCGTGTTATGAAAAAATGCATATGAAAGTTTGAAGTGCGTCTTTTCATTAAGAGCAATGCGCATTACGCACAGCAGCGTAACAGTGCTGCTATTAACCGCCGGCCATCGCTCTTAATTTAACATTTAAATTTCAGCTGCCAGGTAAGGATATTTAATACAGGCCTATGTCTGTGTGCTTGGCAACGATACACGGTGTACTGTTTGCGCAGTGAAGGCAGAGGCGGTCCGTGGCGACGTTTGTAGAGCGCGCGGTCCATGGACAATCCATCCATGATTTTGGCGGAGTTTAACACAGTAGATATTATTGACGTCTGAGTATTTCGTTGTGTAATATATCTGTTTTGAATGTTGAAAGTGATTCATTGTTTCAATAATGTGATTCTTAACTTCTGCACCTTCGATTGAAATTATTAAAAACAGACGCAATCTTTGATAAATCAAGTGCGTATGTTATTTTAAATCTATTTCATTTCCTTCATACCGGGTATCTGCGAAAATAGTATGTAAATGCCATATCTGCATATCTATCCTTGGAGACAAAATTGAATTAACTGATAAGGGCTATTTTCACATTTGAAAGACAGTTAATAAAATTGGTTGTAGTGCTTCTTAACTGGTGCCTATGAGTTTGCACACACTACATTTAATTGCTTTAGTATATCCGGCCCAAACCACTCCCTCAAATGCTCCTGGCCCGGCCCTTCTGTCAATTTCTTAGAACCGCATTGCTGGCCCGCGAGCCGTCAAAAAAGTTTGCCCACCCTGCGGTTAGGTGAGTGGTTACCGGAGCGTTGTGACATGTCTCCACAGAGTTCCCTCTGTACCATGAGGCTAATCCCTCAGTGTAGAACCCATCACATGACAGGGAGAATACAGGAAAGAAAAGGAGAGAGAGAGGGGAGTAGAGCAAGTGAAGGAGAAATGGATTGATGGAGAGTGAGCGATGAGGAAAACAGGGAAGGAAAAAGTGAGGAGAGAGGATTATTATTTAGAAATGTACTTTTCCCACTATTTTATATCCTGTTTGGGTTTAACTTAGTATTACTTTTTTAATGATTTCTATACAACTGCATGCATGTGACTGGTTTATAACCTAACACCTGCTAGTATATTTAACCATACTTGCCCTGGTATAACCTCATTGAAATTGAAAATGAAGCTGAAGGAAAGAGTAGCAGAGGCTACTAATGGGCTGACTGCTGGCATCTGTGAGGAGGCCATTGAGGGAGAGTATTGATGTAGATTGATCTTCTCATGCAATAGTCATCCGAGGTCGACTGGTGGTGATCTTTCAATGTCTTGTATGTTACATACCGAGAATGAGATAGAAAATAATAGAACAGAATTGTAATTCTAAATATGTTTTATTTTTCTGTCCTTTATCTCTCCCTCCCTCCATGGAACCCTGTGCTTTGCTGATCTGTTCTGATCCTGATCACATTAAAACAGTTGCAGTATGTTCATTTAACTCTTTAATGGAATAATATCTGCCATGATTCATAAAAACACCTAGTTAGTAACCATTACACAGCGGAGAAAAAGGCAGCTGCGTAGCCTCTGGGTGTTTCCAAAATGGCAACCTGTCCCTATCGAGTGCAAGAAGGTAGTTGCACTAAATAGGGCATATGTGGTGCCCATTTGGGATCAGCCTGTTGTGTGAAACCATCTGGTAGCTGGTT
>NC_036858.1:48840687-48863301 GCF_002910315.2 Salvelinus sp. IW2-2015
TTGATAAATCACAGTGCGTATGTTATTTTAATCTATTTACATTTCCTCATCCCGGTATCTGCGAAATAGTATGTAAATGCCATATCTTGCATATTCCTTGAGACAAATTTATTAACTGATAAGGGCTATTTTTCACATTTGAAAGACAGTTAATAAATTGGGTTGTAGTGTTCTTACTGTGCTATGAGGTTTGCACACACTACATTTAATGCTTTAGTATATCCGGCCCAAACACTCCCTCCAAATGCTCCTGGCCCGGCCCCTCTGTCAAATTTTAGAACCCATTGTGGCCCGCGAGTCAAAAAGTTTGCCCACCCCTGGGTTAGGCTGTGGTTACCGGAGCGTTGTGACACCTGTCTCCCAGAGTTCCCCTCTGTACCATGAGGCTAATCCCTCAGTGTAGAACCCATCACATGACAGGGGAGAATACAGGAAAGAAAAGGAGAGAGAGAGGGGAGTAGAGCAAGTGAAGGAGAAATGGATTGATGGGAGAGTGAGCGATGGAGGAAAACAGGGAAGGAAAAAGTGAGGAGAGAGGATTATTATTTAGAAATGTACTTTTCCCACTATTTATATCCTGTTTTGGTTTAACTTAGTATTACTTTTTTAAATGATTCTATAACTGCATGCATGTGACTGGTTATAACCTAACACCTGCTCAGTATATTTCACCATACTTGCCCTGGTATAACCTCATTGAAATTGAAAATGAAGCTGAGGAGAAAGAGTAGCAGAGGCTACTAATGGGCTGACTGCTGGCATCTGTGAGGAGGCCATTGGAGGGAGAGTATTGATGTAGATTGATCTTCTCATGCAATAAGTCATCCGAGGTCGACTGGTGGTGATCTTTCAATGTCTTGTATGTTACATACCGAGAATAGAATAGAAAATAATAGAACAGAATTGTAATTCTAAATATGTTTTATTTTTCTGTCCTTTATCTCTCCCTCCCTCCATGGAACCCTGTGCCTTGCTGATCTGTTCTGATCCTGATCACATTAAAACAGGTGCAGTATGTTCATTTAACTCTTTAATGGAATAATATCTGCCATGATTCATAAAAACACCTAGTTAGTAACCATTACACAGCGGAGAAAAAGCAGCTGCGTAGGCCTCTGGGTGCTTCCCAAATGGCAACCTGTTCCCTATCGAGTGCAAGAAGGTAGTGCACTAAATAGGGCATATGTGGTGCCATTTGGGATCCAGCCTGTGTGTGTGAACCATCTGGTAGCTGGTTGTTGACCAGGCAAGCGTCAGAGTGTGTGTATTAATTGTGTGTGTGTGTATTAATCATGCTTACACAATGTCTTAATTACTCCCAGTGTAACTGCTCCCTCTCCAACCCAGGAGTTGACCTTTCTCTGCCTGGTACTCCAGCCCATTAATCATCCACAATCAACACTCACCCAGCGCCACACTCACAGTCAGAGGACAGGGGAGAGGGACAATCACACCTGCCCACTACACAGTACCCCCTAGTACACACGAACACAGGCATGGACACGGACACTGATGCACACACACACTACTCTCTGTATGTCTCAGTACAAAATACAATATCCTATAATATATTTATCTTGGTGATTAATTGTGTCATTCTTCAACATTTCATATCTTGGACTCAATCCTCTATCATTTGGAGCTTCTCTAATATCTAATATCCCACAGGGAGGGAACCAGACAATATACCCATCAGCCCCAACAAATGGTCCTTCACTTCTAAATATGATACTCTGACATTCATAGCAGGCAGACACTCATTTCTTCCAGTCACATGGTTGATATGTCTAAGTGCCCGGGCAGGGACACATGGTAGAAGTGAAAAACTAGGGCGCGCAGGCCTTATAACATTTCAGATCTTGTTTAGAGGCCTGGCCAAGTGAAGGGCAAACAGATTGACAAGTGGAGGTTGTGCTGGATGGAGCAGGTAGCTGACATGCCTGACTCCCCCGTCCCGTCCCCCCTCCGCTGACGGGAGGCTTAATATATCATTTGTCAGTCAAGGATGGGCTTTCATTCAATCATGGCCTGGCACCCTGTCTCAAACGCCAGCGGGGGCTCGGCTTTCATGCACAAGAGAGCCTGAATGTGCACAGCTAGCGTCTGTAGCTGGAGCTGAGGCGTTGAACACTGAAACAGCAACTATTCATTAGCGCTGTCAATAAATTAACCTCCCACCTTTACTACAGTACACATTGTTAGCACTGTTTAGTTGATAGGCCTAGTCTTTTCACAACATTAGATCGTCTTGCATCGCTTACAGATAAAATGGACAGAAATAAAACGTCTGCAACTTCGAAGTTCTGTATTAGTTTTATGACTACCTGCAAATTCCTGTCATAAATGTTTCATTATTTTTAATTTACCATCGTAAATCAAGCCGGTGGTTTTGCCTCGGCTGCTTTTTTTAACTGGGTTGCTGGCTGCATAGCTTTATCTCTCGAAAACAGACCATGCATGGAAGTTATTGCATTAAAGAGATTCTCCGGTACTTTTGTGTACTTTTTAGCAATTAGTTCTGGAAGTAGTGCTCACGAGCAAAAAGTGGGCCCCGAACATTGGGTACTACGTTACATACTTTATGCGCAGATATGTGCACCACGTCATTGCTCTCTCTCTCGCTCTGCTCTGTGTGCCTCTTGCTAGCTGTCACTCAAATGATGAGGGGCAGAAGCTCATTGGCTGGCTCACATGGAGGAAAATTTAGGGAAAATGGTGCCGCACAGCTTCCAGAAAACAGTAGCTTTCCAACTAGGGATCTTGTGGCTAATTTGAGGTAAGACAGTAATTCTGCTCATAGATTATGCATGTATGAACTACACATTGAGACATCCAGCCCGAAGCTTGAAGTTTAAAAAAAAAGACTTACTAGTCGCCATAGTTTCGGAGCATGTCTTTAATTGAGTGCCATAAATTATACAACTTACTTTTATAATGTCAAGTCATGAATAACCCTGGTGCATTGGAAAGTGTAGCGCGTCACCCAGCCATTCGGATTCAGTATTGGGGACAAGTGGGGATCTTGTGATGGGTGATGGATCTTTCCTCCCAATGTGATGTGTTTAAATGTGGATCCCCAGAGAGCATACTGGGTAGAATGAATGGCATCACATCTAACAGAGCTGTTCTTTAACGTCTCCTTGCTGCTCCTCTAGTAGCTTGGGTCGCTCATCAATAAGTTGCCTGCGTAACAACCATGAAGTAAAGCTGTATGCATGTATTGCTACGTATCTTCTTGACACTGCGTGTTTGTTTGTATATAATACTACATGCAGTAAGGTAGCCTATACAGTATACTGTCAATTGTATAGAAAACCACATTTGGTTATTGTCATCCACGAACACAATGAGGTTCATGTGAAAGGGAAGGGACCTGCACCACTCATCTTCCTCACTACAATACTTCCCTGAGGAAGATGTTCAGAAACAGCTTAGCCTCAGCAGTATACCACTAGCAACCATGTGATTGGTTACCCAGCCCAGTCCCCAGAGTACCAACCAAACGCATGATTAACTACAAGCCTTTACGCAGACATTTACCAACACTGCTGTGTACACTGAAACCCTGAATATGGTGTATAATTTACCATTAGTATGGGCTGATATTCGCTAGTCCTGTCTTCAATGGGTTCGTTGTGTTATAACACAGAAAATGGAGCACTGAGTGGAGTTACGTGCGAGGGGAAATGCATCGCCACTCGCTTGGTTTTAATTGTTTTAACAGTGCACCATTCTGTTTCCTCAAACAGAGTGTTATGACTGTGTAAAGTAAACTAAGCCACAGAGTGTGTGTGTGCATGCGTACGTGCTTATGCAGATGCAACCAGGTCCTATGTGTTTTGCTGTCTCTATGATCTTTGAGTACGTAGCGAAGCGAAGCCCGGTAGAAAAGCTCATTCGTTTCTTGTTGATTGTATTGGCAGGTGCTTCTGAGGCAGTGAACGTAAATGAGTGGATCAATAATCTAGTATCAGCTTGTATTATCATGATAATCCCCATATGTGGTAATGTGAATGAGAGTGGAGTAAAGTGTAGGCAGGAGGACGATGGGCTTAGTGAAAGAAAACCGAATTGGTGATTTTAACAGCAATAGAATATAGAGATAGTAGAACATTTTTGAAAATTGTTGAACCTAGAAATAGTAGAAAACAGAAACAGTAGAACATTGTAAAGATCAGGAACAGTCATAGAAAATAGGACCAATAGAAAAGAGTAGAAGTTAACAAGAGCCTAGAACATAGAACAAGTTTTAATTCTACAGTATCTGACGAGTGAGCCTTTACAGACGAGGTTTGGGTGTTTTCTGTTTTTAACATGTATTGTGTGATCCTGCTACTCTTTCTATGCTCTGTAAAATGACCTCTTTCTGAAAGGTTTTAGTTCTTCTCTAGCTATTGTATAGGACTTCCAGCCCGATGTTTACACCAAAAAGGAAACCAGACGAGCTGCTTTGTTCGAGCTGCTTTGAAGCGGTCACACCTGGCACTTTGTTTCATGGCTGTTTTGAATGCCTTTAACTCAGGGATTCCCAAACTTTTTCACTTGGGCCCCCCATAGGGGAACATCCCGCATCCATGACAAACTATCCACACCACTCTTGTTGGTGGAGAGAACTTTGCACGTGTAGATTTTTTGGGGGCAATTTTTAAGCAAATTTCCTGCAATTCTACACATTTTTCCATGGGGTGGAGAGAATTTTGCAGTTTTAAAGCACATTTCCTGCATTTCAACACATTTAGCCATGTCTTATGTGATATCTGACTGACTCAAACATGAAAACCAAATTCAAAGGCTAAAAAAACCTAGCTACAAAACATTAGCTGACATGGGCTAGTTGATCTGGGCCCAGTTTCCCAATAGCGATGGAACTTTGGCTTACGAGTGTTTTAGCGATGCATCTTTCCTACAGTGGGCGAAGACGTTACACGCGTTTCCCAAAACAACATGCAGAGGATGTATACTGATAGGATCGAAAGAAAGGCAGCACTGCTCTTGGATAAGTGTTCTCTCTTTCAAATCATACCTTCAAATTAGAATTGTTCCACATAACTGACGACGGATCAGCTCCTAGAGATAATATCAACTAGGGCTACAAATGTCCCTATAATATTGCACTAAATCAATATTTGGCACATCATTACAGATATTACACGTCATGAAATATATTGAGGCAAAAATTACAGACAGCAGCGTACAAATAACTGAATATAACTTAATTAAATGAACATGAAAATGATTTCAATATCATTCATATTTATAGGTCTATGTAGCCTTTAGTGTATTCATATTTTAATACAGTCATCTCAGTTTTTATTTTAAGCATATCCTTTGCTTGTTAGTAACAATTGAAAAGAAATTGGCAACTTTGTATTTGAAGTTACATTCGTTCTGAAGTTATTGGTGGTCACAGAAAGACAGATAAACATCTTGATTTTGTGTTGAGCGTAGATCTTTTGTGTATAAAGTGACGCAGAAGGGCAAAAAGCATCTAACAATGCACTTAGCTGTTCTGAGGCAGTCGGTAAATGACAAGCGTTTTCAAGAGCAACTTTAGTAACAATGGCTTTGGGAAACAGCTCAGAGATGTTACGATGCTCCTACGAAGGTTCTAACAATGTACTTAGTATTAAGATTCTTTAGGGAAACCGGCCTTGGACATTTCTGAGAAGTTCTAAATAGCTCTCTAAGGTCTGACATGACAGGAAAACTGCTGATGCACTACCCAATTTCGAAATTGCACCCAGTATTATTTTTACTTTCAAGTGTAAAAATCAATAAATATATACAGTACCAGTCAAAAGCTTGTACACACCTGTTAATTCCAGGGTTTTTTCTTGTTAACTATTTAAAAAATATATATATATATATATTTATTACCCCTTTTTCTCCCCAATTTAGTGGTATCCAATTGGTAGTTACAGTCTTGTCTCATCGCTGCAACTCCCGTACGTACTCGGGAGAGGCGAAGGTCGAGAGCCGTGCGTCCTCCGAAACACAACCCAGCCAAGCCGCACTGCTTCTTGACACAATGCCCACTTAACCCGGAAGCCTGACGCACCAATGTGACAGAGGAAACACCGTGCACCTGGCAACCCTGTCAGCGTGCACTGCGCCCGGCCCGCCACAGGAGTCGCTAGTGCGCGATGGGACAAGGACATCCCTGCCAGCCAACCCCTCCCCTAACCCGGACGACACTGGGCCAATTGTGCGCCGCCCCATGGCTCTCCCGGTCGACTGCGACAGAGCCTGGACTCTAACCCAAAATCTCTAGTGGCACAGCTAGCACTGAGATGCAGTGTCTTACACCACTAGGGGGGCACTTATGTTTACTATTTTCTACATTGTAGAATAATAGTGAAGACATCAAAACTATGAAATAACACATATGGAATCAAAAAAGTGTTAATCAAATCAAAATATATTTTATATTTGAGATTCTTCAAAGTAGCCACCCTTTGCCTTGATGACAGCTTTACACACTCTTGGCATTCTCTCAACAAGCTTCATGAGGTAGTCACCTGGAATGCATTTCAATGAACTAGTGTGCATTGTTAAAAGTTAATTTGTGGGATTTCTTTCCTTCTTAATGCGTTTGTGTGTTGTGACAAGGTAGGGTTGGTATACAGTTGTGTTGTGACAAGATAGGGGGTATACAGAAGATAGCCCTATTTGGTAAAATACCAAGTCCATATTATGGCAAGAAAAGCTCAAATAAGCAAAGAGAAATGACAGTCCATCATTACTTTAAGACATGAAGGTCAGTTAATCTGAACATTTCAAGAACTTTGAAAGTTTCTTCAAGTGCAGTGGCAAAAAACATCAAGCGCTATGATGAAACTCATGAGAACCGTCACAGGAAAGGAAGACCCAGAGTTACCTCTGCTGCAGATGATCAGTTCATTAGAGTTACCAGCCTCAAATAAATGCAAATAAATGCTTCACAGAGTTCAAGTAACAGACACATCTCAACATCAACTATTCAGAGGAGACTGCGTGAATCAGGCCTTCATGGTCAAATTGCTGCAAAGAAACCACTACTAAAGGACACCAATAAGGAAATGTGTCCTTTGGTCTGATGAGTCCAAATTTGAGATTTTTGGTTCCAACCGCCGTGTCTTTGTGAGACATAGAGTAGGTGAACAGATGATATCCGCTTGTGTGGTTCCCACCATGAAGCATGGAGGAGGAGGTGTGATGGTGTGTGGGTGCTTTGCTGGTGACACTGTCTGGGATTTATTTACAATTCAAGGCACACTTAAACAACATGGCTACCACAGCATTCTGCAGCCATACGCCATCCCATCTGGTTTGCGCTTAGTGGGACTATCATTTGTTTTTCCACAGGACAATGACCCAAAACACACCTCCAGGCTGTGAAAGGGCTATTTGACCAAGAAGGACAGTGATGGAGTGCTGCATCAGATGACCTGGCCTCCACAATCACCCGATCTCAACCCAATTGAGATGGTTTGGGATGAGTTGACCGCAGAGTGAACGAAAGGCAGCTAACAAGTGGTCAGCATATTTGGGAACTCCTTCAAGACTGTTGGGAAAGCATTCCACATGAAGCTGGTTGAGAGAATGCCAAGAGAGTGTAAAGCTGTCATCAAGTGAAAGGGTGGCTACTTTGAAGAATCTGAAATCTACAATATATTTTGTTTTGTGTAACACGTTTTTGGTTACTACATGAATCCATATGTGTTTTTTCATGTTTCTGATGTCTTCACTATTATTCTACATTGTAGAAAATAGTAAAAATACCCTTGAATGAGTAGGTGTGTCCAAACTTTTGACTGGTACTGTATACATATGGGCGTTGGTTAGAGCAGCGCGCCCAACAGTTTGGGAACCACTGCTCTAACCAACGCTCACAATGGTCTTTGTGTTGTTGATACCCATTAAACTTTGATTTCCCCAACATGTTTTGAGCATCAGTGTAACAAGCCCACACAAGACACAGAGAATGCTTTGATGTCGTTCATCCAATTAAAGCAGTGCCTGAGCAATGAAAAGGATGTAACAGACATGCTGTTATTAGATTGGGTGCAGCAGAAGGACATGTGTGTAGCTGGTATACGTGTCCTCGTTCCGTTGGGTGTGTGTGTATATATAACCGTGACAGACACATAGTTGGTTGGTGTCCTGGCGTTTACTCTCTCTCTACAGAGGACAAGACGCTAAGTCAGCTGCTCTTGGAGAGGTATTAACAACACCTGGAGTATGTCAGGACTGTAGCGCTGCTGGGTATTTTATACATCCCAAGTTAAGATAAGATAAATCGGGAGGGTATCTGCTAGTATTTATTAAAGCATGTATTGAAGGGATGATAGTAATGTCAAGCATTGACAATTGATGTGGAAGGTCAAATACACACATTTTGATGTTGTTTATCTATCATTGGAGCCTCTCCTTTCTTTTCTCACTGTGTGATTCAGGAACAATGACCTCATTGTTTTAGAAGCTCTGCGATTCTATTCTGGTGATGAAGAAGCCTGTTTTTCTTCCACTGTGGTCAACACCACACACACACACACACACACGCATGCACGCACGCACAACAACACACACACACACACACACCTGTCTCTTATACACATCTAGATGTGTATACACACACATATATATAGTACACACACAATTGTTAACACCTAGTTTTCAGACAGTGTTTTCCAGTTGGCCCTGTTTTCCTCCCCAGGATAATACGCTTTAAATACACTAAATGTCCAAAATCATATGGACACCTGCTCGTCAAACATCTGATTCCAATATCATGGGCATTAATATGGAGGGTGCCCCCTTTGCTGATGTAACAGTCTCCAATCTTCTCGGAAGGCTTAACACTAGATGTTGGAACATTGCTGCGGGAACTTGCTTCCATTCAGCAACAAGTGCATTAGTGAGGTCGGGCACTGATGTTGTGCGAATAGGCCTGGCTCTCAGTTGGCGTTCTAAGTAATCCCAAAGGTGTTCGATGGGGTTGAGGTCAGGGCTCTGTGCAGGCCAGTCAAGTTCTTCCACACCGATCTCTACAAACCATATCTGTATGGACCTCGCTTTGTGCACATGTGCATTACAATGCTGAAACAGGAAAGGGCCTTCCCCAAACTGTTGGCACAAAGTTGGAAGCACAGAATCGTTTAGAATGTCATTGTATGCTGGAGCGTTAAGATTTCCCTTCACTGGAACTAAGGGGTCTAGCCCGAACCATGAAATTCAGCCCCAGACCATCAATCCTCCTCCACCAAACTTTACAGTTGGCATTATGCATTCGTGCAGGTAGCGTTCTCCTGGCATCTGCCAAACCCAGATTCGTACATCGGACTACCAGATTGTAAAGCGTTATTCATCACTTCAGAGAATGCATTTCCACTGCGGCGAGCTTTACACTACTCCAGCCTATGCTTGGCATTGCGCATGATGATCTTAGGTTTGTGTGCGGCTGCTCTGCCATGGAAAAACCATTTCATGAAGTTCCCAACGTACAGACGTTGCTTCCAGAGGCAGTTTGGAACTCTGTAGTGAGTGTTGCAACTGAGGACAGATTTTTACGCGCTACGCTCTTCAGCACTTGGCGGACCTGTTCTGTGAGTTTGTGTGGCCTACCACTTCGCGGCTAAGCCATTGTTGCTCGTAAACGTTTCCACTTCACAATAACAGCACTTACAGTTGACTGGGGCAGCTCTAGCAGGGCAGAAATTTGACTAACTGACTTGTTAGAAAGGTGGCATCCTATGACAGTGCCACGTTAAAAGTGACTGAGCTCTTCAGTAAGATCATTCTACTGCCAATGTTTGTCTATGGAGATTGCATGGCTGTGTGATCGATTTTATACACCTGTCAGCAATGGGTGTGGCTGAAATAGCTGAATCCACTAACACTCTCTGAGTGTAAATATCTCTATGACTTTCATTATCCTCTCTTTGCCTCCAGAAAGAAAGACAGGTAGATCAAGTGGTGTGTATTCGTGCATGTACGTGTGCCTTTGTCAGTCTCCCTGGTACCAGAGTAAGGCCCTGAGGGCTTGTAGAAACAGATCCTGTTCACACAGAGTTCACCTACATGTCACTGTCTGAGAATTGGAACGTCAATAGATGCCATATCGGCTCCAAACAATTCCAATTCCAGAATTACTGTACATTCCAGGTTAGAATGTGATTGTCGTGGAAGGTTTGGTGCCAAGATGGAGGACAGTTAGTTGAACTGAACTACCTATACTATCGTACCTCAATATAGCCATGGCTATAGGCTGAACTGCCCTTGCGACAAAGTCAGGCCCCAGGACTGCAGGGCTGAAGTCAGTCAGTGCCCTTCTCCCTCCCCATGATTTAAGACTGCACTTACTGGAAGCTGGGGAGGCTGCCTCTCCTCTCTCTGAAAGCTGTCACTCTCATGTGTAATTTGCCCCTCTGAAGGAAAAAAGGCCTGACTCAAACCGTGAATAATGAGAGGTTGTTAGCTTTTGAGACAGAACAAGCAAAGCGAAACACAGAACACTCCAGCCAAAGAACTGTAATTACCCAGAAGGCAGTGTGTGAGTGTACTCTTGAAAGGATTGTTATTGTGTGTGAATGACCTTTTCAGTCTTTGGAATTCTGTTTTGTGGTTGTGAGTAATTTTTTTTCCAGTTTGCTTGAAGATTGGTATTCACGTTGTAATGGAATAGAAATATGTCAATTGTGAAACTGAAAGGAGTGAGTTTTTAGATGAGATTCATTTTAGTAACTTTATTTTTTCCTCAAAAAAATATACAACCGGTACTTATATTGCTCAAAGTATGCTGAAAGACTGACATTTATATGGTTTTTATTCTCCCATTTTACAGAAACAGCCCCTGATTTACAATAATGAATGAAAACTTTGTCGGTTTTGTTCTGTTGTCTAAGTCAGGGGTTCTCAAACTTTTTCGGGCCAGGGACCCCTTTTATGATAGTAAATCCCCTCCCTGATGAATTTGCTATCATAAAAGGGGTCCCTGGCCCGAAAAAGGTAATCAGAATACAACTCAAAATCAGAACACATAATCAGAACACAACTGGAGTGCGCTAAAAAATTGAATTCAAGGAGTTTCACTGTGACTTCGGCAGTGCATGGTCTGACAAACCAAGTCTCGGGCCCTTGAAGGAACATTTTAAAGGCCCGCCTCTTGGCATCTGAGAGACAATTTAGTAGTTTTCAAGCTAATTCTACAGATTGTTATGTGGCAGAGATTTATTTTCGGCTTTAAAGTCAATATCCAGGCAGAGAGAGAACTTTTTACATTGTTATGCTTAAATTACATTGTATTTATGTAACAAAAAAGTATTGAGTTGATAAATGTATATTTGGTGTAGTACTGTGGATACCAATATCCCTGTGAGCCTCCCAGGCCCATGTTGCCCAGGGTTAAGAACATACAGTCGTGGTCAAAAGTTTTGAGAATGACATAAATATACATTTTCACAAAGTTTGCTGCTTCAGTGTCTTTAGATATTTTTGTCAGATGTTGCTATGGAATACTGAAGTATAATTGCAAGCATTTCATAAGTGTCAAAGGCTTTTATTGACAATTACATGAAGTTGATGCAAAGAGTCAATATTTACAGTGTTGACCCTTCTTTTTCAAGACCTTTGCAATCCGCCCTGGCATGCTGTCAATTAACTTCTGGGCCACATCCTGAATGATGGTAGCCCATTCTTTCTTAATCAATGCTTGGAGTTTGTCAAAATTGGTGTGTTTTTGTTTGTCCACCCGCCTCTTGAGGATTGACCACAAGTTCTCAATGGGATTAAGGTCTGGGGAGTTTCCTGGCCATGGACCCAAAATATCGATGTTTTGTTCCCCGAGCCACTTAGTTATCACTTTTTCCTTATGGCAAGGTGCTCCATCATGCTGGAAAAGGCATTGTTCAACACCAAATTGTTCCTGGATGGTTCGGAGAAGTTGCTCTCAGAGGAAGTGTTGGTACCATTCTTTATTCATGGCTGTGTTCTTAGGCAAAGTTTTGAGTGAGCCCACTCCCTTGGCTGAGAAGCAACCCCACACATGAATGGTCTCAGGATGCTTTACTGTTGGCATGACACAGGACTGATGGTAGCGCTCACCTTGTCTTTTCCGGACAAGCTTTTTTCAGGATTCCCCAAACAATCGGAAAGGGGATTCATCAGAGGAAATGACTTTACCCCAGTCCTCAGCTGTCCAATCCCTGCACCTTTTGCAGAATATCAGTCTGTCCCTGATGTTTTTCCTGGAGAGAAGGGGCTTCTTTGCTGCCCTTCTTGATACCAGGCCATCCTCCAAAAGTCTTCGCATCACTGTGCGTGCAAATGCACTCACACCTGCCTGCTGCCATTCCTGAGCAAGCTCTGTACTGGTGGTGCCCCGGTCCCGCAGCTGAATCAACTTTAAGAGACGGTCCTGGCACTTGCTGGACTTTCTTGGGCTCCCTGAAGCCTTCTTCACAACAATTGAACCGCTCTCCTTGAAGTTCTTGATGATCCGATAAATGGTTGATTTAGGTGCAATCTTACTTGCAGCAGCATCCTTGCCTGTGAAGCCCTTTTTGTGCAAAGCAATGATGATGGCACGTGTTTCCTTCCAGGTAACCATGGTTGACAGAGGAAGAACAATGATTCCAAGCACCACCCTCCTTTTGAAGCTTCCAGTCTGTTATTCGAACTCAATCAGCATGACAGAGTGATCTCCAGCCGAGAGAATCACTGACATGATGTCAGCTGGTCCCTTTGTGGCAGGGCTGAAATGCAGTGGAAATATTTTTGGGGATTCGATTCAGTTCATTTGCATGGCAAAGAGGGACTTTGCAATTAATAAAAATGAATCTGATCACTCTTCATAACATTCTGGACTATATGCAAATTGCCATCATACAAACTGAGGCAGCAGACTTTGTGAAAATTAATATTTGTGTCATTCTCAAAACTTTTGGCCACGACTGTACATGGTAGATTAATAATATTACTGTGTATTTTATTACAAACTCTAAATGTATTCCATGGATCCCTTGGCCGAAATGTGTTTAATCAGTTGTTGTTAGTAATATTCTTCAAAATACATTTTTTACTTCCATTTCAAAACCACACATTCATTGTTTGGTAACTAAGTTAAGCATCTGCATCTTAACACAGTAACCTGCTGATCCCAAGTCAGTCATTAAGTTTCCTTTACGAGCCCAGCACAAAGAGACCACCCAGAGAGAAGACGGATGAGCTGGCCTAGAATCAGATAGACAACAGATACCTGTCTATGTCAGTCTGTCAGTAACACACTGTCTGTCCCCACTCCCACCCAGCTTGTCCACATCTTCGAAAACAAAATCTACTTTCAATAAATGGCCTAATAGATTACACAGTGACTCAGGATGGATGACAGAGTGATAACCCAGACCGTGCAGACTTGTAAACCCAGTGCAGGAACCTCCCAACCTCCCTTTCCAACCCTCTCCTCTCTTCTCCACCTTACTGACGACCGTTTCACATTTGTCCAGTCAAGTAATTAACATGATTTATGTTGTAGGGGGTAAGGGGGTGGCTGTGAGTGAGACTACAAAGGGGTCGGGACGGGGGCGGTTCCTCCCATAAAGAGATGCTATCAGGTGCCTTTCTGCTTTGCTGGCAATGCAGTCAGCATGCAGTTGTAAATCCTACCACTCACGCTGCATTGAAGAGAGGGATGATCCCCCACATCCCTCCTTCCATTCCCCACCTCCTCCCCACGACCTCCTACCCCACCCACTCCAGGAGGTGACAAGTTCACAGGCCTTAACTCCTGACCCTGCCTTCTGTAAAAAGCTGCCCAGAGAGTAGAATGTTTATCAGGGCTACCATTTTGGCAGGCCCAGGGTGTGTCAGGGGAGGGGTGGGGATAGGACAGGCGTACGGCCAGGGTAAGGAGCCCCACCCCAAAACCAGCAGGACCACCCCTACACTGACTGACCATGACTGACCATGACTGTGTGGAGAGCAGGGTAATTTTCTCTAAACTAATACAAATTCTTACATGCGATAGGACATCAAAATGTAGTATTGAAGTGTAGATGTAGTATCTGTACTGTACATATAGCTGTGTAGAATTGTACAATGTTTTGGGGAGATGGTCCTATAATGAAAGTGCCCTACTACACCACATCTAGTAGTTCAACAAAGTGCACTGACAATTCCTTTGTTTGTGGGAATCCAGAGCTTGTTAAAGTCATGGCTACAGCGTCAATGCTGGCTCTCCTCCAAGCAGCTGCCTCGTTATATGAGCCTAGCTGCCGCAAACAAATGCCATTATTCACTCGATATGCATCCATCAACCAAACACGATTAACAAAGTAAAATACCTGCTCTTACAAGAATGCTCTTACATTTTCATTTTGTTGTTGTTCGCTCGCGGGCAAAAAATGAATCCATATAAAGTGCTCCGCTCTGCTAGTCCGAACGCTGTTTACACACTGCCAGTTACCTTTCTTTTAACCTCTATAAAAACACCACAGAGTTTCTCCAGGCTGCCTGCTTCCTTGTTAAAACAAGAGGGGGGGAAATTAAATGCCTACAAGCAGATTTTATGATCTGATAAAGGATGCTATTTACTGTTGACTGATTTACGGCCTGCCAAAGTTAGTAAGTGGATGGTTATACAACAGCTCTATTATAACTGTTGTTGAGAAGAGCTTTTCATGGCCACGTTCTGCTCCCTGCCGAGGTGTGCCCCGTTAAAACACAGCTCCCTCTGCAGTAAAACACAGTTTGGGGTTTGCCGACACACTCGGCAAGCAAGCAACAGAATTCTTTCGACGGATAGCTAGCTTTGAGAACAATATGCTAATGCTAAATGCCAGCTGCTTTACTCTGCTCAAAGTAGACACAAAGCGAAAGAGATGAAGTGAAAATGTGTTGGTATCATTATCTAACTGCTGTAAGAGAGAAGAGAGAGGATATCAAGTTCTGAGAGCAATATGCTCCAAAAAAAATAACACACAAGCAAAGATTGCTTTCAGCTCAGATGAAAGTGTGTTGGTATCAGTGCTCATTATCTAGGCTAACTGTAGGAGTTGTGTCGTGAGACAAAAAGAGGCGCTAGGTTTGCCAGGCCCAATGACATAACCCTGTCTACCAAATCAAGTGACTATGTGGTACAACACAGTCTTTGTGATTTATCTTGGTCCTACAAATATCAGTTCAGCTAAGCCCTGTGTTGCTCTAGCTGTAATCAAATAGAGAAATACCCCACATAGTGACAAGCTGGAGATCTCATTTAACGCTGTTTATATTTGACTCAGCGATCCTAACATATACTCCCATACTGTATACTCCAGGCTATATGTTAGGTAAATAAGACTTGATAATGGCTGCTTAGTGTAGATTTTGGGCCTTGCTTGTTTTTTTTGGGGGGCCTTGTTTGTTAATGAACGATTTACGGTTTGCAGTGGCTTTGTTAATTGCCCTTTGTACTAGTTGTTGGATGGATATTTCCGCCACAGCACAGTAGCAGGGTCTTCTTTCTTTTAGGGGGAGTTCTGTCTTTCGCGTGCTAAGTGGCTACGCTAATTAAAAAAGGAGATGATGAATCATCAACGGCTTTAATAAAATACAGGAAGTGAATTAGTGAAAATGATGTAAAAGGTAGCTAGGCCTGTCTCTTTGCAGTCCCTGCAGTATAGCGTTTAACCCTTTGCACTGCTGGAATGATCAACTGTGAATGAGTTAAAGCCTATGGGGAAATATGGAATGCAATAGGTATGCTGATTTTAAGATAAGATGTGTATACTAGTAGGGGTATATATGGCAGTAGGGCTGTTTTAAGGTACCTGTATGCCTACACATTAGCTTTATAGGAATGTGGGTAGTGTTTGCTTGACATATTGACATGGAAAAAGTTACAGAATAAAACAGAGGTAATTCGTTGCCTTTATGTACATGTAGATGGTTGATTCAACATTCACCAGGCCTTTTAGGTTGGCTTTGACACTAATACTAAAAGACACATCCCTATGGGCCCTTGTTAAAATTAGTGCACTATATTATAGGGAATAGGGTGCCATTTCACTGCGTTCCTCCCTCCAGCCTTACCAGCCCTTCCCTCAGCTGTGCTCATGCATTAAGAGCATATTTTCAGTAGTCATGATAAGCATCACTTTGAGTTCACCAGTTGAGCCCAGGGCTGTGTCCAAAATGGGTCCCTATTCCCAAACTAGTGCAGTACTTTTGACTAGGGCCCATAGGGGTTTACACTGTGCTATACACTAGATAGAGAAGATGGTGCCATTTGAGATGTAGGCCTGCTAGAGACCCTTTAATGTTCTTCAAGCTGAAATGACATTCCAGCTCCCTCAACATTCAGTTCACTAACCAAGCTTGTGTTTTTCCTTACACTTTTTTGGACCCTTCACTTCAAGTTGAATTGTTTAGTTTTGCTTCTATGGTTTTTTGCAGAGGGCCTTGCCTCTGGTTGATTCTGTTTTGACAAGTGCTGAAAAGCTTGATGAATACATTGGTGTATCTTTTTAAAAACAAGTAATTGTTGGAGCTACAGTCGAGTGTGTTTGCATTGCACCAACAAAGTCTCCGTAGATGGCATGACCTTTCATCTCCTCTCTGGGTGTCATCTTCTCATCTCTAATTGGAGGATATTCTGGGTGAGGGAGATCCTTGATGTCTTGTGTGTTCTTTTGTTGTTTGTCTTTGTGCCCCCTCTCCACCCCTACCCTCTCCTCCTGGCTCCTCTGCCTAGTAAATGCACTCTCTATGCACTTTGACCCCTTGGTGACTACTTCTCAGGCATTTGTCCTTTCCCTGCCCCTCTACCCCCTCCCTCCACCCCTCCATCCCCTCTCACATACCCAGGCAGCACAGCAGTGTATTGACCCATCCACCACCCGCCGCCCCCAGGTCGTAGCGTTTACAGCCCCAGAGCAGAGTGCTCGGCCTAGGGAGCAAGTCAGCCGCAGTTCCTGGTGTCTGGTTTATTACAATCTGGAAGTCCTGACCACATTGCAACCAGAGCCAAGTCCGCAGCAGCACAAATATTTTTACTGCTATTCCTATAGACAGAGGCTGGGGGTGGGAGGAAAGGGTGGGTACCGCAGGGTAAACGTCAGATATAATTGTATACCCCAAGTATTTGTTTTTGTCACAGTGAGAATGATCTGAACATCCTGTCTATGGTCTCCCTCTGGTAAATGTAGCTAGATAAGGAGGGTTATACTCAGTGGAAAAGCTAAATATATTACAGTGCATTCAGAAAGTATTCAGACACCTTGACTTTCCCCCCAAATTTGCTTACGTTGCAGCGGTATTCTAAAATGTATTAAATACATTTTTTCCTCATCAATCTACACACCATACCCCATAATGACAAAGCAAAAACAGGTTTTAGAAATTTTAGCAAATGTATTCAAAATAAAAAACTGATATTACATTTGCATAAGTATTCAAATCAAATCAAACTTTTTGTCACGTGCGCCGAATACAACAAGTGTTGACCTTACTGTAAAATTCTTACTTACAAGCCCTTAACCAACAGTGCAGTTCAAGAAAGAGTTAAGAAAATATTTAACAAATAAACTAAAGTAAAAAAGAATAACAAGAAACACAATAAAATAACAATAACGAGGCTATATACAGGGGGTACCAGTACCGAGTCAATGTGCGGGGGTACAGGTTAATCGAGGTCATTTGTGCATGTAGGTAGGGGTGAGGTGACTACATAGATAATAAACAGCGAGTAGTAGCAGTGTACAAAACAAATTGGGGGGTGTCAATG
The DNA here is from genome assembly GCF_002910315.2 of Salvelinus sp. IW2-2015. Taxonomy (NCBI): domain Eukaryota; kingdom Metazoa; phylum Chordata; class Actinopteri; order Salmoniformes; family Salmonidae; genus Salvelinus; species Salvelinus sp. IW2-2015. The sequence goes on from NC_036858.1 coordinate 48,858,428, forward strand.
TAAATAGTCCGGTGGCCATTTGATTAATTGTTCTGCAGTCTTATAGCTTGGGGGTAGAAGCTGTTAAGGACCCTTTTGGTCCTGGACTTGGCGATCCGGTACCGCTTGCTGTGCGGTAGCAGAGAAAACAGTCTACGACTTGGGTGACCGGAGCCTCTGACAATTTTTTGGGCTTTCCTCTGACACTGCCTATTATATTGGTCCTGGATGGCAGGAAGCTTGGCCCCAGTGATGTACTGGGCCATACGCACTACCCTCTGTAGTGCCTTAGGGTCAGATGCCGAGCAGTTGCCATACCAGGCGGTGATGCAACCGGTCAGGATGATCTCGATGGTGCAGCTGTAGAACCTTTTGAGGATCTGGGGACCAATGCCAAATCTTTTCAGTCTCCTGAGGGGGAAAAGGTGTTGTCGTGCCCTCTTCACGACTGTCTTGGTGTGTTTGGACCATGATAGTTCGTTGGTGATGTGGACACCAAGGAACTTGAAACTCTCAACCTGCTCCACTACAGCCCCGTCGATGTTAATGGGGGCCTGTTCGGCCCGCCTTTTCCTGCAGTCCACAATCAGCTCATTTGTCTTGCTCACATTGAGGGAGAGGTTGTTGTCCTGGCACCACACGGCCAGGTCTCTGACCTCCTCCCTATTCAAACCCTTGACTCACTACTTTGTTGAAGCACCTTTGGCAGCGATTACAGCCTTGAGTCTTCTTGGATATGATGCAACAATCTTAGCACACCTGTATTTTGGGAGTTTCTCCCATTCTTCTCTGATGATCCTCTTAAGCTCTGTCAGGTTGGATATGGATCGTTGCTGTACTGTTATTTTCAGGTCTCTCCAGAGATGTTCGATCGGGTTCAAGTCCGGGCTCTGGCTGGGCCACTCAAGGACATTCAGAGACTTGTCCCGAAGCCGCTCCTGCGTTCTCTTGGCTGCGTGCTTAGGGTTGTTGTCCTATTTGAAGGTGAACCTTCACCCCAGTCTGAGGTCCTGAGCGCTCTGGAGCAGGTTTTCATCAAGGATCTCTCTGTACTTTGCACAGGTCATCTTTCCCTCGATCCTGACTAGTCTCCCAGTCCCTGCTGCTGGAAAACATTCCCACAGCATGATGCTGCCACCACCATGCTTCACCGTAGGGATGGTGCCAGATTTCCTCCAGATGTGATGCTTGGCATTCAGGCCAAAGAGTTCAATCTAGGTTTCATCAGACCAGAGAATTTTGTTTCTCACGGTCTGAGAATCCTTTAGGTGCCTTCTGGCAAACGTTGTCATGTGCCTTTTACTGAGGAGTGGCTTCCATCTGGCCACTCTACCATAAAGGCCTGATTGGTGGAGTGATGCAGAGATGGTTGTTCTTCTTGAAGGTTCTCCCATCTCGACAGAGGAACTCTGGAGCTCTGTCAGAGTGACCATCGGGTTCTAGATCACTTCCCTGAATTAGGCCCTTCTCCCCCGTTTGGTCTGGTGAATTTACCACAGGTGGACTCCAATCAATTGAATTTACCACAGGTGGACTCCAATCAAGTTGTAGAAACATCTCAAGGATGATCAATGGAAAAAGGATGCACCTGAGATCAATTTTGATTGTCATAGTAAAGGGTCTGAATACTTATATAAATAAGCTATTTCTGTTTTTTTTATTTTTATATATACATTTGTAAACATTTAAAAAAAAAATTAAAAAAAAACAGTTTTTGCTTTGTCATTATGGGGTATTGTGAGTAGATTGATGAGGAAAAATAAATAATTTCATCCATTTTAGAATTAGGCAGTAACGTAACAAAATGTGGACAAAGTCAAGGGGTCTGAATACTTTATGAAGGAACTGTAAATAAACAACTTTATGCCTATGGGCCCTGGTCAAAAGTAGTGCCCAGCATAGGGAGTAGGGTGCCATTTGGGGCAGAGCCCAATGCAGCGGAATGATACGCATGTTATGGTTAGTTAGCTGGATGTGAATGGCCTAAATGTTTATATATAAGCGATTGGGCTTAAAAAAGCACCATGTGATGCCTCCGTGTATTTCTGGAGAATGTTCAGATGTCTTATTCAGGGCCCAGTGTGCATGGGAAACATAATGTAATGTAATCGCACACCATTATGGTTTGTTCTCTGTATCTGGGTGTATATTTCTGGGTAACGGATGGGTTTGCATTTGTGTGTGTGTTCAGTGTTTCCCAACTCCAGTCCTTGAGTACCCCCAACAGCACACATTTTTGTTTTAGCCCGGGCGAAAACACCTGATTCAACTCATTGACGGCTTGATGATTAATTATCAAGTTGAATCAGGTGAGTTTGTCCGGGGGCCACCACATAAATGTGTGCTGTTGGGTGTTGGGTGTACTCCAGACTGGAGTTGGGAAGCACTGTGTTAGTGCATGCCTGCATCTGTGTGTGTGTGTGTGTGTCACTGAGTGTGTGTGTGTGTGTGTGTGTCACTGAGTGCGTCTACCTAATTAGCAGTGCTTAAATGACAATGTTTGATCAATGATGCCATGCCATGCCCTTGGCTCGTTTGCTTTTGCTCATCAACGTTAACGCTTGCCGAAATATCTGGGTAAAAACATTTTTTATAATGACGCAATGTGACTTATTATCTTCAAGCTACATCATTTTGGGAACTTCTGAGGGAATGCAAAATGTCTGGAAAATATGATTAGTGATTTATCAACTGCCTACTGTAGCACTTGCAGAAATGGAAATAAAACTAGCCGGTTGGAAGCTGGTTCCATTTTTCTTTAAATCATCATATCCAAACTCTTTGTGGAAGATTTGTAGCTAATAGCAAGCTATAGGTCGACCTTGATTACTGAACACTCTCAGACTACTAACAGCAGCTAGTATTTGTCTGATATGACATGATGTGAGGAAAGGTGTTGGGTAATCTGGTTACACACACGCACACACGCATGCACGCTCGCCCCATGCACACACACGCACCAACACACAAACACGCACAGTGCATGTGTCTTCTTCGTGTGATTGGTTGAGTGAATGTATGATGGGTTGTGAAGGTGCTGAACGCTACAACGATATAGCATTGCCAGGATATTAATTAGAAGGTTAATGCAGAATCCATTTTTCCTTGTCATGTTGAGCCTGGTCCCAGGTGTGGAGGGAGGGAGGGGGGAGGAAGTGAGAGTGAGGTGTGTGGGGGGGTCCAGACGTATAGCCCTGCATCTAGTCGCCAAAATAATGAGTTTCCTTCCCCTATACCTGGAGATGTCAGCGTGATATACAACTTGCAATTAACCATGGCTTGGTCCAGTGATGAATGTGTCCTGTGGTTGCTGTGGAGGAGCCAGGACTGAGACGGACTGGGGCTGATACTGGCTGGGACCCCCCTTTAACATGCTCTCATAATAGCCACCACACACACACACAACACTCTCTCTCTCTCTCTCTCTCTCTTCTCTGTCTCTCTCTTCTCTCTCTCTCTCTCTCTCTCTCTTCTCTTCCTCTCTCTCTCTCTCCTCTCTCTTCTCTCTTCTCTCTCTCTCTCTCTCCTCTCTCCTCTCCATTCTCTCATATCTCTCGGGCTCGGCTCTCCTCTCGCTCTCTCTCGCTCTCTCTCTCATTCTCTCTCTCTCATGCTCTCATTCTCTCTCTCTCATGCTCTCATTCTCTCTCTCTCCCTCTCTTTCTCTCTCTCATTCTCTCTCTCATTCTCTCTCTCTCTCTCTCTCTCTCCTCTCTACCATCATTACAGGGAAGATGGAGAGGTCCATTTGCAATTCAGTAACCTTTATGACAGCACACTCTTTAATCAGGGGCCCCTACTTCCTTTGTGGAGCTCTGCAGCGCACACACACACATGTCAGAGGAGGAGTAGAGGCCGGGGAAATACTCAGTGCGGGAGTGTTGCTGAAGGTGACATGTGTGAGTTATATCACCCTGCTGCTTTTTCATTTGTTGTTGTGGAAGGCTTTTAATTTTTATGGAGGGACAGCACTAAGTAAATTGTTCCCTGTTTAAGAGAGCGAGGCCCTGGATTTAAAGGGAAGGTAAGAGCAGTGTTGGAGTGTGGCATAGTAGAGACAATAGCACCTTATCGTCTGCCTGTTTATCTACACACTTTTCCTTTAACGAGAGATAACTGTCCTGTTATCGATTTCATTCATGTTCGATTTATCACCTGAACAGATATGTAGTCGACTAGATTTACAATGATTGTGAACGTGTCTCAGAATAGGCTAAATTGTGTATGCATTCAGCAGTCTCAGTATTTGATTAACCTTAGCTGACTACGTAAGACTATTTTGACTCGTTGGCTGTGGCAGGTTGATGGTTGACCATATAAAGTATACTATCTCTCTAATAATGTATTAATTTCCATTTTGAGTGAGTGAGAAGTCTCCCTCAATAAGATCCTAAAGGATTGGTTGACCAGATCAATTTCTGTTACCTTTTTAGTATTGACAACATTACTACAGCTATGTGACCTGTATATAGAGAGGAAAGAACCCAACTCAACATAAAAACAACAGCACAAAACAAAGTACACACATTAGTCCAAATCTATCTTTATTTGTTTTCTTTCCCCACTGGTTCCCAGTACTTTCAGTGTCCACAAAAGGCTTGATCTGGTCCATGAATATTGTCTAGAGAAGCCTCTGATATGCATTAATATAACTATTTGCTTGAGTGCTAATGGCAGGCCTCTCTCCTATACAACCTAAACGGTGAATGCAATTTTCACCCACTTCGCCAGTCCTGTTTAGCGGTGAAAGCTTTTGATTTGGCCTATCCTCCAGAGTCCTATTCAACTGAATGAGACACTCTTTCTGCAGAACACAAGGGCACTCTCTTTTTTCCTATTTTTCTCCCTCTCTCTCTCACACACACGCACACGCACACGCACACGCACACGCACAC